>NC_089220.1:50763925-51065176 GCF_963924675.1 Phocoena phocoena | reverse complement strand
CTTAAAACATAAGACCCAATACTATAAGTCCTAGAAGAAAATGTAAGAAAGAAGCTCCTCGACATTGATCTTGACAATACTTTTCTGGATATGATGCCAAAAGCACAAATAACAAAAGCAAAAATAAAAAAATATGACTACATCAAATCTGAAAGCTTCTGCACAGCAAAAGGAACACTTTACAAAATGAAATGTCAACCTACAGAATGGGAAAAATTTTTGCAAACCAGGTAGCAGATAAGGAGTTAATATTCAAAATACATTATGAACTTACACAACTCAATAAAATAAATAACCACAAACAAACCAACTTTAAAATGGGCAGAGGAATTAAATAGACATTATTCCAAAGAAGACATCCAAATGGCCAACAGGTACATGAAAAGATGTTCAACATCACTAATCATCAGGAAAATGCAAATCAAAACCACAATGAGATATCACCCCATACCTATTAGTATGGCTATCATCAAGAAGACAAGAGATAAGAAGTGTTGGCGAGAATGTGGAGAATAGGGCACCCTTGTACACTGTTGGTGGAAATGTAAATTGGTTTAACTACTATGGAAAACAGCATGGAGAGTCTTTAAAAAATTAAAAATCAATCTACCATATGATCAAGCAATTCCATTTCTGGGTATACACCCAAAGGAAACAAAAACAGATATATGCACTCACATGTTTATTGCAGCATTATTCACAATAGCCAAGATCCAGAAACATCCTAAGTGCTCATCAATGGATGAATGAATAAAGAAGATATGGTACATTTATACCATGGACTATTATTCAGCCACAAGAAAGAAGGACATCCTTCCATTTGTGACAACATTGACGGATCTTGAGCATTTTATGCTAAGAGAGATAGACACAGAAGGGAAAGAACCATATGACATCACTTATATGTGGAATCTAAAAAAGCCATACTCATAAATACAAAGTAAAATGATTGTTACCACAGGAAAGGGGTGGAAAGATAGGGCACATGTTGTTTAAGTGTACAAACTTGCACTGAGTAGTAAAATAAGACCTAGAGGGGCTTCCCTGGTGGCGCAATTGTTAAGAATCTTCCTGCCAATGCAGGGGACACGGATTCAAGCCTTGGTCCGGGAAGATCAAACATGCCGTGGAACAGCTAAGCCCATGTGCCACAAGTACTGAGTCTGCACTCTAGAGCCTGCGAGCCACAGCTACTGAGCCCATGTGCCACAACTACTGAAGCCCACGTGCCTAGAGCCCATGTTCTGCAACAAGAGAAGCCACCACAATGAGAAGCCCGCACACCACAATGAAGAGTAGCCCCTGCTCTCCACAACTAGAGAAAGCCCGTGCACAGCAACGAAGACCCAAAGTAGCCCCCCCACCAAAAATTAAACAAAACCTAGAGATCTGGGCTTCTGTGGTGGCGCAGTGGTTTAGAGTCCACCTGCCGATGCAGGGGTTACGGGTTCGTGCCCCGGTCTGGGAAGACCCCACATGCCGCAGAGCGGCTGGGCCCGTGATCCATGGCCACTGAGCCTGCGCATCCAGAGCCTGTGCTCCGCAACGGGAGAGGCCACAACAGTGAGAGGCCCGTGTACTGCAAAAAAAAAAAAAAAAAACAAAAACCTAGAGATCTAATGCAGAGTATAATGGATATAGACAATATTGTATTTAGTCATCAAACCTGCTAAGAGACTAGATCATAATGATTCCAACCACTAAAATGAAAGGATAATTATATAAAGTGACAGAGGTGTTAATGATCTCTGAAATGGCAATCATATTACAATATATAAATGTGTCAAATAGCATGTTGTACACCTTAAATTTACACAATGTTTTATGTCAAATATATTTCAAAAATAAAAAGTCACTTTTGTCTTGTGTGATTTTTCTTTAAAAAACATTTAGTTCAGAATTTGCATGTGTAAATTTAATTATTTTTAATTTTCAACAAAGTCTGAATGGGCAAAAATTTTTCACACAACATTATTGCATCCAACAGATTCTATAATATAATGTACAGAGTGCATGATTAGAGTACAAATATTTATTTATAATGTTGCATAACTTTTATAGTATAAGTTTATTTATGACCTCAGAGTTTTCAAATTTTTAGCAGAACTACTTTAAGCTAATATTTTACTTTACATACAAGAACTTTGAGGATAGTCTAATATTTAATAATATTTCAAGTCTTTTTTTCTCCTATAAGGAAGGACTGAGAATAGAATCACTATATCATGTTGTCCTTCTACACATTGAAATATCTCAGTACTGCACTGGGTAAACACATCATAACTTATGATTCAAACATTAATTAAATTCAATGATTAACTTTATTAATTTTGGTGGTTATGAATTAATAGGTGTCTGAAAATTAATTACTTCTCTAATTAATTACTTATATAATTGGTTTAAAGTTCACCACTTTGCTATTTTTTTTCTATTTGTGCCTTCTGTTCGTTTTCACTTGTTTTTCCTCTAGTCTAGTCTGCCTTTCTCAAATATTATTTATTATCCATTCTATCTTTTCTATTATTCTACTTTATCTTTTATATTGGCTTTATGGCCTTACTTTTAAAATAATTATTAACTGGTTACTCTAGAGATTTCATCATGTATCCTTAACTTATTGTAGTCCAACTTGAGTTAATATTTTACCAATTAACCATTGTTTATAGCCAATATACAACTGTATATTCCCATTTTTTCACCCACTGCCCTTTGTACTATTATTGTCAGATATTTAGCTTCTCCATATGTTATAAACCTCATAATATATTGTCATCAGTCTCAGCATAATGGAGAAGCTGCCCATACATATCACCATGGTGCACAACTACCAATTTTTTGAGTTGGATGTATATCACACCCCTCACCTAAGATCAGATCTTTATGCAACTAGAGATGTGTAACTCATCACTGCCAATGAACAAAGAGCCCATAGCTCCCTCACCTCTAATCACTGCAACTCCTGGGCCAAGGCATACAGCACTTTTATCAAAGACAAGGTGAACTGGGAATCAGGGCAATCCATCCAGGAGAGCATCTTCACCTTATACCTGGTTGCATTCTTACCACTCATCTCCAGAGATGTGTACCACAATCACATGGCCAGCCAAATGCTGCCTGGGGGCAGTGGCAAAATCAACAGCACCAACAACTGTTTCCATAAGAAGCTGTAGTTCATTCTGTCAGAAGTTGGTGCCTGTGAGATTAGTTACAAACATGCAGCAGTAGAGAGCTCCCCCGTTTATTGTCCTTGTGGACCACATCACTGAGTTCACAAAGAAACCTGAATTCACAAAGAAACCTGAGTTCACGAGGTCTCCCATTGTTCCGCTGCTTATTCCCAAGAAGCTGTAGTTTATCATCATCCCCACATTAAAGAGCAACATTGAGAAGAGCAAGCAGAATCTCATCATGACAGAATCATGATCTGGGAACTGGATATCAAATGATGGTGATAACAAAATATTGTTATATAAAGGCAGTATTATTTTAACCATTTAAAAATCAGTCTTTTACATTTCTGTCATACTTTTCAGTACTATTTGTTCATTCCTACAGTTCAGACTGCTATTTAAGGATCTTTGATTTTCTATAGTATTTCGTAGTGTGAATCTCCTCATGATAAATTGCTTTTTATTTTCTTTGTCTGAAAATAGCTTTACTTGTCAGTATTTTGGAAAGATATGTTTGCAGGATACAGAATTCTAGTTTTTTTATTTGCTTCTCTTCAGAAATGTCATTTTATTATTTTCTGGTTTCATCTTTATTCAACGTCAGCCATTATTCTTACTGTTATTCTCTAAATGTATTACAACATGTGCTTTTTCTCTGGATACTTTTAAGATTTTCTCTTTTCAGAGGAGCTTCAAGATGGTGAAAGAGTAAGAAGTGGAGATAACCTTCCTCCCCACAAATACACCAGAAATACATCTACATGTGGAACAACTCCTACAGAACACCTACTGAACGCTGGCAGAACACCTCAGCCCTCCGAAAAGGTAAGAAACTCCCCATGTACCTGGGTATATCAAAAGAAAAAAGAAACAACACAGATAAAGAATAGGGAAGGGACCTGCACCAGTGGGAGGGAGTTGTGAAGGTTTCCACACACTAGGAAGCCCCTTCACTGGCGGAGACAGGGGGTGACAGGAGAGAAGCTTCAGAGCCACGGAGGAGAGCACAGCAACAGGGGGTGCGGAGGGCAAAGCGGAGAGATTCCCACACAGAGGATCGGTGCCGACCAGCACTCACCAGCCCAAGAGGCTTGTCTGCTCACCCGCCAGAGCGGGCGGGGGGAAGGGAGCTGAGGCTCAGGCTTTGGAGTTTGGATCCCAGGGAGAGGACTGGGGTTGGCTGTTTGAACACAGCCTGAAGGGGGCTAGTGCGCCAAGGCTAGCCGGGAGGGAGTCAGGGAAAAAGTCTGGAGCTGCCAAAGAGGCAAGAGACTTTTTCTTGCCTGTTTGTTTCCTGTTGCACGAGGAGAGGGGATTAAGAGTGCCGCTTAAAGGAGCTCCAGAGACGGGCGCGAGCTACGGCTA
Source organism: Phocoena phocoena (assembly GCF_963924675.1). NCBI lineage: Eukaryota > Metazoa > Chordata > Mammalia > Artiodactyla > Phocoenidae > Phocoena > Phocoena phocoena. The sequence goes on along the minus strand of NC_089220.1, from coordinate 51,060,641 downwards.
TCAGCGCGGACCCCAGAGACGGGCATGAGACGCTAAGGCTGCTGCTGCTGCCACCAAGAAGCCTGTGTGAAAGCACAGGTCACTCTCCACACCTGCCCCTCCCGGGAGCCTGTGCAGTCTGCCACTGCCAGGGTCCCGAGATCCAGGGACAGCTTCCCCGGGAGAACACAGGGTGCGCCTCAGGCTGTTGCAACTTCACGCTGGCCTCTGCCGCTGCAGGCTCGCCCAGCATTCTGTACCCCTCCCTCCCGGCAGCCTGAGTGAGCCAGAGCCACCTAATCAGCTGCTACTTTAACCCTGTCCTGTCTGGGTGGGAACAGACGCTCTCAGGCGACGTACACACACACAGGCAGGGCCAAATCCAAAGCTGAACCACAGGAGATGTGCGAACAAATAAGAGAAAGGGAAATCTCTCCCAGCAGCCTCAGGAGCAGCGGATTAAATCTCCACAAACAACTTGATGTACCCTGCATCAGTGGAATACCTGAATAGACAACGAATCATCCCAAAATTGAAGCAGTGGACTTTGGGAGAAATGATATATATATTTTTTTTTTTTCCTTTTTCTCTTTTTGTGAGTTTGTATGTATATGCTTCGTTGTGTGATATTGTCTGTATAGCTTTGCTTTTACCATTTGTCCTAGGGTCCTGTCTGTCCATTTTTTTGTTTTCTGTTTTTGTTTTTTATAGTATAGTTTATAGTGCTTGTTATCATTGGTGGATTTGATTTTTGGTTTGGTTGCTCTCTTCTTTCTTTCTGTCTTTCTTCCTTTATTTTTTTTATTATTACTTTAAAATTTTTTAAAGTTATTTTTTAGTTTTGAGTTTAGTAACTTTATTTTATTTTTTCTTTCTTATTTTTTCTATTTTTTCTCCCTTTTATTTTGAGCCGTGTGGATGACAGGGTCTTGGTGCTCTGGCCAGGTGTCAGGCCTGTGCCTCTGAGGTGGGAGAGATAAGTTCAGGATATTTGTCCACCAGAAGATTCCCATCTCCACATAATGTCAAACTGTGAAAATCTCCCAGAGATCTCCATCTCAATGCTAAGACCCAGCTCCACTCAACGACCAGCAAGCTACAGTGATGGACACACTAGGCCAAAAGACTAGCAAGACAGGGACACAACATCACCCATTAGCAGAGAGGCTGTGTAAAATCATAATGTCACAGACACCACAAAACCCACCACCAGATGCAAACCTGCCCACCAGAAAGACAATATCCAGACTCATCCACCAGAACACAGGCACTAGTCCCCTCCATCAGGAAGCCTACACAACCCACTGAACGAACCTTACCCAGTGGGAGCAGACACCAAAAACAATGGGAACTACGAACCTGCAGCTGTGAAAAGGATACCCCAAACACAGTAAGTTAAGCAAAATAAGAAGACATAGAAACACACAGCAGATGAAGGAGCAAGGTAAAAACCAAACAGATGAAATAAATGAAGAGTAAATAGGCAGTCTACCTGAAAAAAACCTCAGAATAATGATAGTAAAGATGATCCAAAATCTTGGAAATAGATTGGAGAAAATACAAGAAATGTTTAGCAAGGAACTAGAAGAACTAAAGAGCAAATAAACAATGATGAGCAACACAATAAATGAAATTAAAAATTCTCTAGAAGGAATCAATAGCAGAATAACTGAGGCAGAAGAACGGATAAGTGACCTGGAAGATAAAATAGAGGAAATAACTACTGCAGAGCATAATAAAGAAAAAAGAATGAAAAAAATTGAGGACAGTCTCAGACACCTCTGGGACAACATTAAAGGCACCAACATTCTAAAAACAGGGGTCCCAGAAGAAGAGAAAAAGAAAGGGAATGAGAAAATATTTGAAGAGATTATAGTTGAGAACTTCCCTAATATGGGAAAGGAAATAGTTAATAAAGTCTAGGAAGCACAGAGAGTCCCATACAGGATAAATCCAAGGAGAAATGCCAAGACACATATTAATCAAACTATCAAAAATTATATAAAAAGAAAGAATATTAAAAGCAGCAAGGGAAAATCAACAAATAACATACAAGGGAATCCTCATAAAGTTAACAGCTAATCTTTCAGCAGAAACTCTGAAGCCAGAAGGGAGTGGCAGGACATATTTAAAATGATGAAAGGTAAAAACCTACAACCAATATTACACTACCCAGCAAGGATCTCATTCAGATTCAGTGGAGAAATTAAAACCCTTACAGACAAGCCAAATCTAAGAGAGTTCAGCACCAGCAAACAAGCTTTAAAACAAATGCTAAAGGAACTTCTCTAGGCAGGAAACACAAGAGAAGGAAAAGACCTACAAAAACAAGCCCAAAACAATTAAGGAAATGGTAATAGGAACATACATATCAATAATTACCTTAAATGTCAATGGATTAAATACTCCAACCAAAAGACATTGACTGGCTGAATGGACACAAAAACAAGACCCATATATATGCTGTCTACAAGAGATCTACTTCAGACCTAGTGACACATGCAGACTAAAAGTGAGGGGATAGAAAAAGATACTCCATGCAAATGGAAATCAGAAGAAAGCTGGAGTAGCAATTCTAGTATCAGAGACAATAGACTTCAAAATAAAGACTATTATAAGAGACAAAGAAGGACATTCCACAATGATCAAGAGATCAGTCCAAGAAGATATAACAATTGTAATTATTTATGCACCCAACATAGTAGCACCTCCATACATAAGGCAAACGCTAACAGCCATAAAATGGGAAATTGACAGTAATACAATCATAGCAGGGGACTTTAACACCCCACTTTCACCAATGGACAGATCATCCAAAATGAAAATAAATAAGGAAACACAAGCTTTAGATGATACATTAAACAAGATGGACTTAATTGATATTTATAGGACTTTCCATCCAAAAACAACAGTATACACTTTCTTCACAAGTGCTCATGCAACATTCTCCAGCATAGATCATATCTTCGCTCAAATATCAAGCCTTTGTAAAATTTAAGTAAATTGAAATAATATCAAGTATCTTTTCAGATGACAACAGTATGAGACTAGATATCAATTAAAGGAAAAAGTATAAAAAATACAAACAAATGGAGGCTAAACAATACACTACTTAATACCTAAGAGATCACTGAAGAAATCACAAAGGAAATAAAAAAAATACCTAGAAACAAATGACAATGGAGACACTATGACCCAAAACCTATGGGATGCAGCAAAAGCATTTCTAAGAGGGAAGTTTACAGCAGTACAGTCCTACTTAAGAAACAGGAAACATCTCGAATAAGCAACATAACCTTACACCTAAAGCAATTAGAGAAAAAGAACAAAAAAAACCCAAAATTAGCATAAGGAAAGAAATCATAAAAATCAGATCAGAAATAAATGAAAAAGAAATGAAGGAAACAATAGCAAAAATCAATAAAACTAAAAGCTGGTTCTTTGAGAAGATAAACAAAATTGATAAACCATTAGCCAGACTCATCATGAAAAAAAGGGAGAAGACTCAAATCAATAGAATTAGAAATGAAAAAGGAGAAGTAACAACTGCCACTGCAGAAATACAAAAGATCATGAGAGATTACTACAAGCAACTCTATGCCAATAAAATGGACAACCTGGAAGAAATGGACAAATTCTTAGAAATGCACAACCTGCCAAGACTGAATCAGGAAGAAATAGAAAATATGAACAGACCGATCACAAGTACTGAAATTGAAACTGTGATTAAAAATCTTCTAACAAATAAAAGCCCAGGACCAGATGGTTTCACAGGTGAATTCTATCAAACATTTACAGAAGAGCTAACACCTATCCTTCTCAAACTCTTCCAAAATATAGCAGAGGGAGGAACATTCACAAACTCATTCTACGAGGCCAGCATCACCCTGATATCAGAACCAGACAAGGGTGTCACAAAGAAAGAAAACTACAGGCCAATATCACTGATAAACACAGATGTAAATATCCTCAACAAAATACTAGCAAACAGAATCCAACAGCACATTAAACACATCATACACCATGATCAAGTGAGGTTTATTCCAGGACTGCAAGGATTCTTCAATATACGCAAATCAATCAATGTGATAAACCATATTAACAAATTGAAGGAGTAAAACCATATGATCATCTCAATAGATGCAGAGAAAGCTTTCAACAAAATTCAACACCCATTTATGATAAAAACCTTCCAGAAAGGAGGCACAGAGGGAACTTTCCTAAACATAATAAAAGCCATAGATGACAAACCCACAGCCAACATTGTTCTAAATGGTGAAAAACTGAAAGCATTTCCACTAAGATCAGGAACAAGACAAGGTTGCCCACTGTCACCACTCTTATTCAACATAGTTTTGGAAGTTTTAGCCCCATGGAAGTTTTAGCCCCAGCAATCAGAGAAGAAAAGTAAATAAAAGGATTCCAAATTGGAAAAGAAGAAGTAAAGCTGTCACTGTTTGCACATGACATGATACTACACATAGAGAATCCTAAAGATGCTACCAGAAAACTACTACAGCTAATCAATGAATTTGGTACAGTAGCAGGATACAAAATTAATGCACAGAAATCTCTGGCATTCCTATACACTAATGATGAAAAATCTGAAAGTGAAATCAAGAAAACACTCCCATTTACCATTGCAACAAAAAGAATAAAATATCTAGGAAGAAACCTACCTAAGGACACAAAAGACCTGTATGCAGAAAATTATAAGACACTGATGAAAGAAATTAAAGATGATACAAATAGATGGAGAGATATACCATGTTCTTGGATTGGAAGAATCAACATTGTGAAAATGACTCTACTACCCAAAACAATCTACAGATTCAATGCAATCCCTATCAAACTACCAATGACATTTTTCACAGAACGAGAACAAAAAAGTTCGCAATTTGTATGGAAACACAAGAGACCCCGAATAGCAAAAGCAATCTTGAGAATGAAAAACAGAGCTGGAGGAATCAGGCTCCCTGACTTCAGACTATACTACAATGCTACAGTAATCAAGACATTATGGTACTGGCACAAAAACAGAAAGATAGATCAATGGAACAGGATATAAAGCCCAGAGGTAAACCCACGCACATATGGTCACCTTATCTTTGATAAAGGAGGCTGGAATGTACAGTGGAGAAAGGAAAGCCTCTTCAATACGTGGTGCTGGGAAAACTGGACAGATACATGTAAAAGTATGAGATTAGATCACTCTGTAACACCATACACAAAAATAAGCTCAAAATGGATTAAAGACCTAAATGTTAGGTCAGAAACTATCAAACTCTTAGAGGAAAACATAGGCAGAACACTCTATGACATAAATCACAGCAAGATCCTTTCTGACCCACCTCCTAGAGAAATGGAAATAAAAATAAACAAATGGGACCTAATGAAACTTCAAAGCTTTTGCACAGCAAAGGAAACCATAAACAAGACCAAAAGACAACCCTCAGAATGGGAGAACATATTTGCAAATTAAGCAACTGACTAAGGATTAAGCTCCAAAATTTACAAGTAGCTCATGCAGCTCAATAACAAAAAAACAAACAACCCAATCCAAAAATGGGCAGAAGACCTAAATAGACATTTCTCCAAAGAAGATATACAGACTGCCAACTAACACATGAAAGAATGCTCAACATCATTAATCATTAGAGAAATGCAGATCAAAACTACAATGAGATATCATCTCACACCAATCAGAATGGTCATCAAAAAATCTAGAAACAATAAATGCTGGAGAGGGTGTGGAGAAAAGGTAACACTCTTGCACTGCTGGTGGGAATGTGAATTGGTACAGCCACTATGGAGAACAGTATGGAGGTTCCTTAAACATCTACAAATAGGGGGTTCCCCTGGTGGCACAGTGGTTGGGGGTCCACCTGCCAATGCCGGAAACACGGGTTCATGCCCCAGTCCGGGAGGATACCACATGTCGCGGAGCAGCTAAGCCCGTGAGCCGTGGCCGCTGGGCCTGCGCGTCCAGAGCCTGTGCTCTGCAACGGGAGAAGCCACGACAGTGGGAGGCCGACATACCGCCAAAAAAAAAAAAAGAAAGAAAGCTACAAATAGAACTACCATACGAGCCAGCAATCCCACTACTGGGCATATACCCTGAGAGAACCATAATTCAAAAAGAGTCAGGTACCAAAATGTTCATTGCAGCTCTATTTACAATAGCTAGGAGATGGAAACAACCTAAGTGTCCATCATCGGATGAATGGATAAAGAAGATGTGACACATATATACAATGGAATATTACTCAGCCATAAAAAGAAATGAAATTGAGCTATTTGTAATGAGGTGAATGGACCTAGAGTCTGTCATACAGAGTGTAGTAAGTCAGAAAGAGAAAGACAAATACTGTATGCTAACACATATATACGGAATTTAAGAAAAAGAAATATGAAGAACCTAGGGGTAAGACAGGAATAAGACACAGACCTACTAGAGAATGGACTCGGGAACGGTAAGCTGTGACAAAGTGAGAGAGTGGCATGGACATGTATACACTACCAAACGTAAAATAGATAGCTAGTGGGAAGCATCCGCATAGCACAGGGAGATCAGCTCGGTGCTTTGTGACCACCTAGAGGGGTGGGATAGGGAGGGTGGGAGGGAGGGAGACACAAGAGGGAAGAGATATGGGAACATATGTATATGTATAACTGACTCACTTTGTTATAAAGCAGAAACTAACACACCATTGTAAAGCAATTATACTCCAATAAAGATGTAAAAAAAAAAAAAGAAAGCTTGAAAAAAAATAAACCTGCCTGGCCCTTACAGTTAAAAAAATAAATCTACTTTAGGGATAAATGAGACACTGTGGATGCATGGAATGTTTTATCATATTTTGACATAAAATATTATGTCAATATGAAATATTAAGATGTCTATTACTGAAAAATAAATTTTCAATTTAATTACATTCCAATCAAAACCCACTGCAGCACCAGTTAAAGATCGTGATGGGGCTTCACTGGTGGCACAGTGGTTGAGAGTCCCCCTGACGATGCAGGGGACGCAGGTTTGTGCCCCGGTCCGGGAGGATCCCACATGCCGCGAAGCAGCTGGACCCGTGAGCCATGGCTGCTGGGCCTGCGCGTCCAGAGCCTGTGCTCCGCCAACGGGAGAGGCCAGAGCAGTGAGAGGCCCGCGTGCCACAAAAAAATTAAAAGATGGTGATGGAGGAAAATCCTGAACCCTGCTCCTGCCGCAGACATGCCCAATTTACAGCTACATATGGAACAATTTCCTTTGAAGAAAACCCAATATTATTTGAGTGACTCATACACATCAAGTGAATGTGGGGAAATAAATCCATATTGAAGTATGTAGACAAGGGTCAGATACCACTTCACCATAAATCCTAACTCCAGCACAGGAGCCCAAAGTTTGGAGGAAACACAAAACCCCAAGCTTCTCCTTGAGCTACCCAACTTTTAAGACCTGCACCTGAGACACAAGCCCCCAAAACATCTAGCTTTGAAAGCCAATGGGACATGTGTTCAGGAGACCAACAAAGCTATAGCAAACTGAGAAACTTTTCTTAAAGGGCTCGTGCACATTAACCCACACACCCTAGAGTCCAGCACAGCATCAACCAACTGCAAAGAGCCCAGACTTTCCATGAAAGAGTCTTATTTGCTTATTTTAAAGCAATGACCTTTAAAGGGGCAGGCATATAATTTAACACACATCTGTGGGTCTCCTGAAATACTCTCCATGGATGGAGGTTGGTGGCTGCCATCTTTGTGTCCTCCCTCTGCCTTGCTCCAGCTCACCAGTATCTCCCAGACAGGAGTTTGTATCCTCATCTAGCACCCCAGTTTTTGTGGCTGCCACCCAGAGGATGTCCCTTGACCACCTGGCTCTGGTGGCCAGCAGGGCTTGCATTCCTGTGTCCCATGGAACAGTCCTTGGCCAATTACCACTCCCAGGGCACAGCACAGAAAATAGACTAAAGCACATACTCAGTCTTTCTGTGAAAGAGGCCTATTTGCTTGTTCTGGAGCCTGAGGGACCAGCTTCTGGTCTGGCACACATGTAGGATCCTACTGAGATGCTCTCTAGGGACTCCAGGGATGGAGGTCAGTAAATGGTATCTATTCATTCTCCCTCTGCCTCACTGGAAGTCACTAGTATCTCTTGGAAAAGAGCTTATACCCGTCTGGCACCTGATTTTTGCAGCTGCTGCCCAAGGGACACCTCTAGCTCACCTGGCTCTGGGGGCCAGTGGGGCTTACACTTATGGGTCCCAGGGGACTGTAATCAATGGAGACATTCTTAACCAGCTACCATTCCTAGGGCACACCAAGAAGCAACAGAATGAGGTGCCTAGTCTTTCTGTAAAAGAGGCCTATTAGTTCATCTTCATAGCTATGGCCTGAGAGGCAGGCTTCTAATTAAACACACTTCTTAGGGCCACCTGTAATCGTCTCCAGAGACCTCAGAGGGTGGGTGCTAACTTTGTACTTTCCCACCACCTCCTTCCAGGGTATCACCCAGATGGAATTTTGTATATGCTACCCCAGTTCTTGTGGCTGCCACCCAGGGATGGCAGTTGATTGCCTGTCTTTGATAACCAGGGGGACTTAACCTTGTGGTCCCACAGGACTGTATATATATATATATATATATATATATATATATATATATATATATATATACGTGTGTGTGTGTGTGTGTGTATTTTTCAAAGCTACTGCCTGAGTGTCTGGCTTTCAGTCAGCCTGAATCTAGATGCTGACTGAGATCCTCTCCTTTGGGACACTGACAAGTCTTGGCACATGGTCAACCACTAGGATCCACTAAAAGTAGGCTGCTTGTATAATCACAAAGGTTTGACAGACAAACAAGAGCTAGGGCAAGGATTAATGATAAGGTTCATCTCTTACACAAGTCTACTTTTTCAAGAATGGGAGAGGTAGCTGTTTTATTTAAAGCATAGAAACCAACACAGAGAGTCAAGGAAAATGAAGTAACAGAGAAATATGTTCCGAACAACAGAACAAGATAAAACATTAAAAACATATCTTAACAAAATAGAGATAAGTGATTTATTTGATAAAGTATTCAATACATATCAGAGATATAAAAAGGATCATAAAAGGCTACTATGAATAAATATACACCAACAATTTGGACAACCTAGAAGAAATGGATAAATTTCCAGGAAAATACAACCTACCAGACTAAATCATGAAGAAATAAAATATGGACAGAACTAGTTAAGAGACTTAATCAGTAATCAAAAATTTGCCAACAAAAAAAAGTCCAGAACCAGATGGCTTCACTGATGAATTCTATCAAACACTTAAAGAAAAATGAATACGAATCCTTCTGAAATTCTTCCAAAAATTTGAAGAGGAGGGAGTACTTTCAAACTCACTTTATGAGGCTAGCATTACCCTGATATCCAAAACCAGACAAGGACGACCACAAGAAAAGAAAATTACAGCCAATATCCCTGATGAATATAGATGATAAAATCCCTAGCAAAATGGTAACAAACAACATTCAAGAATACATTAAAAGGATCATACACCACGATCAAGTGATATTTATTCCTGGGATGTAAGGATGGTTCAGTATCTGCAAATCAATCAATGGGATACACCGTGTTAATAAAATGAAGGATAAAAATCGTGATCATCTAATAGATGTAGGAAAATATCTGACAAAATTTAACATCAACTTATGATTAACAACTATCAACAAAGTGTGTATATAAGGAACATACCTCAAAATAGTAAAAGCCATATATGAAAAGCTCACAGCTGACATGATACTCATGGTGTAAAGCTGAAAGCTTTTCCTCTAAAAATCAGGAACAAGACAAGGATGCTTACTCTTGACTTGTTGAATATTTATTTAACATTGTACTGGAAGTCCCAGCCAGAGCAGTTAGGCAAGGAAAAGAAATAAAAGGCATACAAATCAGAGAAGAAGTAGCACAAGAGTAGCCATTTGCAGATGACATGATATTACACTGAAAAACTCTAAATACTCCACCAAAAACTTGTAGAAGCAGTAAACAAAATCAGTAAAGTTGCAGAATACAAAATCTATATACAAAAATCGTTCACATTTCTATATATCCATAATAAACTATCAGAAAAAGAAATTAAGAAAACAATCCCATTTTTATTTGCATCAAAAAGAATAAAATACCTAGGAATAAATTTAACCAATGAGGTGAAAGACTTGTACACTGAAAACTTTAAGATATCAATGAAAGAAATTGAAGAAGATACAAATAAGTGAAAAGATATTCCATGATCATTTTCTGGATTGATATTGTTAAAATATCCATCCTACCCAAAGCAATCTATAGATTCAATGCAATCACTATCAAAAATTCCAATGGCATTTTTCACAGAAAGAAAACAAACAATCTTAAAATTAGTTAGAACCACAAACGACCCTTAATAGCCAAAGAAATCTTGAGAGAGAGCAAAGCTGGAGGCATCACACTCCCCAATTTCAAACTATATTACAAAGCCATAGTAATCAAAACAATATGGTATTATTGGCTTAAAAACAGACACATAGATCAATGGAATAGAACAGAGCCCATAAATAAACCCACACATATATGGTCAATTAATTTGTGACAAAGAAGCCAAGAAAATACAAGAGAAGTCTGTTCAATAACTGTTGCTGGGAAAAATGGACAGCCACATGCAAAAGAATGAAACTAGACCTGTCTCTTACACCATATACAAAGTAACTCAAAATGGATCACAGACTTCAATAAAAAACCTGTAATCATAAAACTCCTAGAAGAAAACATAGGTTGTAACCAGTGTAACCTGGATATTGGTTTTGATGATGAGTTTTTTGGACTAGATACCAAAAGCAAAGGTAACAAAATCAAAAATAAACAAGTGACACTACTTCAAACTAAAAAGCTTCTGCACTGCATAGGAAACCATCTATAAAGGCAACCTACCAGATGGGAAAAATTATTTGAAAATCATATATCTGATAAAGGGTTAATATCAAAATATATAAAGAACTAATTCAACTCAACAGCAAAAAATAAATTAATAAACAATTCAATTAAAATTGGGCAGAGGATCTGAATAGGCATTTTGCAAAGAAAACATACAGATGACCAACAGGTATAAGAAAAGGCATTCAATCATCACTAATCATCAGGGAAATGCAAATCAAAACTAGAAAGAAATATCACCTCACCCTGTTAGAATGGGGTATAATCGAAGATAAGAAATAACAAATGTTGATGAGGATGTAGAGAAAAGAAAACACTTTTGCATTGTTGGTGGGAATATAAACTGCTGTAGCCACTATGGAAAACAGTATGGAGTTTTCTCAAAAAAATTAAGAACAGAACTACCATATGATCTAGCAATTCCACTTCTGGGTATTTATCTGAAGAAACCGAAATCAATAACTTGAAAAGATATCTGCACCCCCATATTCATTGCAGCATTGTTTACACTAGCCAGGATTGGAAATAACCTAAGTGTCCATTGATGGATCAATGGATAAATAATATGTGATACATACACACAATGGAACATTATTCAGCCATAAATAAGATTGAAATCTTGCCATTTGGGACAACATGGATTTACCTTGAGGACATTATGCTAAGTAAAAGAAGTCAGATAGAGAAAGACAAATACTGGATGATCTCACTTATAGGTGGAATTTTTAAAATGTTCATAGATACAGAGAACAGGTTGGTAGCTGGCAGAGGGAGGGTAAGAGGTGAGGAAAATGAATGAAAGGTATCAAAAGATACAAATTTCCAGTTATAAAATAAATAAGTCATGGGGATATAATGTACAGCATGGTGTACTGTATATTTATTATATTTGAAAGTTGTTAAATAGTAGATCTTAAAAGTTCTCATCATGTAGTAACCTTGTATATCAATGGATGTTAACTAGATTTATTGTGGTGATCATTCCACAATATGTACAAATATCAGATCATTATGTTATATACTTAAAACTAATATAATGTTATATGTCAGTTATACCTCAATAAAAAAAAATCCCACTGCAAATTTTTTGGGTAGCTTTCCTAATTGACTTTAATGTTTATATGAAATAATGAAACATGTCTTGACACAAAAAATATGAAGAAATAATAAAGGAAACATTCCTAGAATATTAAATGTCACAAACTAGATAATGTTAACTACACTCCCACTAAATAAAAGTAGAAAACCTGTACACACACATACACACACACTTGATATAAGGCAGCTATCAAGGTAGTGAATATCTGCAAAACCAAATTCAGAAGAAGGAAACTCAGAGAGATGAGCCTCGCTCATGGAGCAGCTATTTCTCTGGGGACTATTGCAAATTCTGGAAAAGGTCACTTAGCCTGAGAAATTGTGCCTTGATGATAATGTAATGTCAGTGTTAGACTTCATGACAAGTGTCATGTTACTAGAGGAACGAAAGTTGCAGTTCAGACCTGATAACAAGCCAAGTCCTGATAAATCCTTCATGCTTTAGGGACCACATCCAAGGAGTAAGTGTGCCCAGGGCATAGTCTCATTCTCAAGGGGACTGAAGTTAAGGTTCAAATACTATTAGTTCCTTAGAATTGTTTACAAGTAATCTAAGATTGCTAGTGTTCTACCAGAAGCATATGCAAATCCTCTCTGAATGAACATAATATTATCCTAGGCATCATATGGTTAAAAAATTATAAGCAGCAAATATCACCCAATAAGAAATATCAGGACAATGAGGAAATAAAAGAACATAAATACAACAAATTGAAAAATACACAATAGAAATAGATACACAGAGGAACTGGATAATAGAATTATCAGATGCAGGCTTTAAAATAACTGTTAAATAAGTTAAAGAATATAAAAGACAAAATCTAGAACTTTAATATAAAAGTAGAATATATAAATGAATAGAAAAAAATAAAATAACCAAATTAAGATCTCTGAAGATGGGTTTAATAGCATATTAGGCAATGCTTATCAGTGAATTGCTAACCAGAATATAGGTCAGAAAAAAATATACAGAAGGAAATACAGTGTTTTAAAAAGAATGGAAAATTTAAAAACTAATGTAAGAAAGGTGACACAGTGACAAGACTAATTTACATGTAATTGGTGTCCCAGAAAAGAGCAGAGAAAGAATCCTTTGACCTTGCCACTCATTGTGGTAATTTTGTCCATCTAGCTTCCGATGATTAATAATCTCTCCTACCTGCCCAGTTGCCATTGCAGTCAGCTGCAATGTCATCTCCTATCATGAGTCCTTGCATATGAAAGAGACCCACCACTGAATTTCTTAGTGACCCTAACCACCTTCTGACTAACGCACTCATTTTTGCATTAGTAAAAAATGTATCTTCTGGGCTGTTCATGGAACATAATCATTTGATGGAGTTTTTTGCCTTATGCTTACACTCCAGCATTCCTACTTATCCAAGCCTTTTAATCCCTTCCTTCACTATCTGTCATGGCAATTCTGGCAATTCTACCACACTAAATGTTAGTGATTGCTTTTTCCATGCTTCTAGAAGTCATCTTAGTAGCAAGTTTGTAACATCTTCTGGGGTCCCTGTCAAGGTGTTGAATCCTGGGTCCTATGAGAGTGCTCCCAAATGAATAATCTCTCCCTTATCCAATTTTGTGTTTCAGCCCCTTGATCAAGAGTTCTCAGAAATCTAGTCCCATGCTTAATCTCTCAGCTCCTGCCAGAAGAACACAGGCTAAGTCTTACTGTACACTCTTTTGAGCATAGGCCCTTTCCTCTTTTATCAGACCCAGGTGTCCCCAGCTGAGTTATGACTTAACCCTAGTTACTCTCATAGTAGACCAGAGGGGCAGTGCAGGCAGAACCTGAGTGGACATGCCTCTGAATTTTCTACTTGTGAAGGCTCAGAAAGTTTGAGGCAATCCAAGGATTCATGATTTGGGGCTTCCTATTCTTTTCCAGTCAGGCTCCAAACCTTGACATAGAAGACTTATCTTGGCTGTGAACTTAATATTTAGATCATGGCTACTTTTACAATTAAGTCCTGAGCCTCATCCTCAGCTTTCTCTGTTCTCCAAACTGCAGGAGATGAGAGCTCTCCATATGCAACAAAGGCGTCCTCTTTGCTTTCTCAACTTAGCTTATAATTGATGAATTACTCCCAGCTTCCTAGAAAAAATAAATTTTTCTAAATATCAACTGAGTTGAACAGTTACTTCCCAATTTCATTGCCCTTATAGTTAAAATGTTCTCCATATTTCTCAGAGGTCCAATCTACATTGTCAGCAAAAGCATTCCCTTATACAAGAATATCATTGCAGTCTAATATCTGTGGAAGTCTAACAGTTGGACACCTACCTTGTAGAAGTATCTGGTCTTCACCTACCTCCTACACCAAGGATGGCAGTCCTCACAGTTAGCTGGGTGGCAAATGATCCAGCTCCAAAATTCCATCCCCATGGCTAATTTCTTGGGCCATTCCTTCCATCAACTGCTACAGGTTGGGTTCTCTGGAAGCAGATACGGAGCTGGAGATTACCATGTTGCAGATTTGTTGAGGAGTACTCCTAGGATCAGCAGCTACAGAAGAGAGAGAAAAAGGCAAAACTGGTCAGAAAGAAATGTTGAGATCTAATGCTGTCTCTGTGGAAGTTTTAGCCTACCCTTAGCAGAGTTCTGAAGATGAGATGATCCTTTGAATTCTTTCCAAATTGGGATAAGGAAGCCAGGCTTTTATATCCCTGCATGGATCAGTTATTGGGTGTAGGAAACTCCAGAAAGGTCTCTGAAGGGTGCTGTCAGGTAAAAGCTGTCTGCCTATAGCCCTCTCAGTAGATGTGGTACTAAATCCTCATTTCTGAGGAAAATTTGAGTGGCACATCACAGCATCTACCACAATGGAAGATTTTAACATATATATCTCAAACACGGATGAAACCAGCAAAAACCAAAATCAGTAGTACATAAGTGACTGGAACAACATCATTAACACTATTGACATTTTTTTATAGGAGTATAGTTGATTTACAA
The DNA here is from genome assembly GCF_963924675.1 of Phocoena phocoena. Lineage (NCBI taxonomy): Eukaryota > Metazoa > Chordata > Mammalia > Artiodactyla > Phocoenidae > Phocoena > Phocoena phocoena. Next base: position 51,045,638 of record NC_089220.1, on the reverse strand, counting down.
AGTTGTGTTAGTTTCAGGTGTACAGCAAAGTGATTCAGTTATTACAGTTTCCTGTGCTATACAGTAGGTCCTTGTTGTTTATTTTATGTATAGTAGTAACACTATTGACTTTTAATTGATATTAGTAGATCACTGCACCAAATGACTGCAGAACATTTTTTTCAAGGGCTTTCAGAACATTTACCCATATTGATTTAACTCTATCATTTAAATATTTGCACACAGTGAAGCACACTTCTACAAAGTTCAAAGGACCGAACTTATAGAATATATTCTCTGACCACAGTGGAATAAGCTAGAAATTAAAAACAAAACTATAACCACAAAAAAAATCCCCATATGTTAAGCTATTAAGCATATACATCTAAATAACTCAAGTGTCAAAGAATGGGTTAGATCGTGGAAATTAATCATATTTTGAACTGAATATAGTGAAAATATGACATTTCCCAGCTAGAAGGATGCAGCTAAAACCATTCTTGTTGGTAAATGTTCAGTGTTAAATGTAAATATCAGAAAAGAAGTCTGACAAAACCCATCTCAAGAAGCTAGCAAAAGAAGAGCAAATTCAACTCATTTTTGGAGATGATAACACTGTGGTTGTATTAAAAGTAGCTTTTTAGATATATGTACTGAAATATTTGTAAATAAAGTAATATGATTCCTTTTATTTGCTTTAAATTAACTCTAAGAGGGTGGAGAGAGTAGTTTTGTTGGGCGTATGTGTAGGGAGATATAGACGATACAAGATGGGTCATATTTAAGTTGGTTGATGGGCATATGGGTTTTTATATGGTTCCGTATTCTATGTTTAAAATTTTTCATAATGTAAAGGTTTAAAAATAGTGCAAATTTAGTGCTTAAATTCCAAAATGAAAAAAAATCAATAAATGAATAGAAAAATTGGAAAAGGGCGTGAATATGCAGTTAAATTGCAAGGCAGAGTAGTGGGCAATAAAATCAGATTTCAGGTGAAATATTTTTAAACCAGTCAGGTTTAAAAGCCTTTTGTCAGAAACTAGCCATAATTTAATTTTACTGGAATGAACAAGGACTTTAATAAGTAGTTGATGGTACATTGCATTTTTGCTTTGAATATACATGCTCATGGCCCTTAAAAGTGATAATGTCAGTGCTTTTTATGGAGATGACATTCTGAAGCTGATCATAATGCTCCTGCTTGTGGTGAGGACCCATGGGGCCTATTTGACTCAGGTGCATGCAGATTTGAAACAAGGTAGACCACCTATGACAGCAGTACATGTCTAACTTCTTTTAATGCTATACTAGAGTTCCTATCCAGAACAATACACAGGAACAGTTTAAGAAAGTTCCAAGGAAAAACTAAATATATTATTATTCACAAATGACATGTTTGTGTTCATAGAAAATCAAAAATATCTGCAACTTACTATTATTTAACAAGGTCCATAGACACAATATTAACATGTAAAAATCAATTGTATTTAAATATAAAAAACCTGAAAATTAGAAAATGAAATATAAAATTCATTGATACCTTTTATGATATATCAAAAAACATTAAGTGCTCTGGTAAAATCTAATAAAAGATTTTTAAGTCCTCTTCACAGAAACTATGAAACATTGAAAGAGATCAAAGGGCAAAATAAATGGAAGAAATGACATTCAAGAATTTGAAGATCTGGTATCATAAAATGGAAAATTCCTCCCAAAATTGTTTTTCAGATTCAGTACAATACAGTCCCAATCTAAAGCGCAGCAAGTATTTTTTGGGGGAGGGGGAAGCTCCAGGGAGGGTTACTGATAAACTGATTGTGCCAAAAATATCAAAGACAAAAGACAGTCTTGAGGAGGAATAACATAGAGGACGTATACCAGATATAAAGGCTTATGTTAGACTTACAATAATTAAGACAGAATTCTGTTGATGCAAAGGAAAACAAATAGCCAATGGAAGCCATGGAAATTTCAGAAACAGTACCATACATGTATGACCATTTAACTTATGACAGAGATGGTACTGATATTATATTTCAAAAAGTATTAATGTGGAAAAACCTGTATCCTTCCTGCACCTTCCACCCTCACACACATACACATCAATTCCAGATAGACTGCCAATGGAAATGTGAAGAACAAAGCATCTGGAAAATATAATAGGAGATCTTCCTTAGCTTGGTGTAGTAGGCTGAGTTAATGTCCTCCTAAACTCTGAATCCTGTAAATATCATCTTATTTAGAAAAAGCAACTTTTCAGGTGTGATTAAGAATCTTTAGATGGGGAAATTATCCAGGATATCTGAAATACAATCACGTGTATCCTTCTAAAAGGAAGGCAGAGGGAAATGTGACCATACAGAAAAGGCAAAGGCAATGTAAAGAAGCAGAGGCTGCAGTCATGCAGCCACAAACCAAAGATTGTCAGCAGCCACCAAAAGCTGGAAGAGGCATAAAAGGGATTTTCTCATAATGCCTCCAGAGGGATCACAGCCCTACCAACACCTTGATTTCAGCCCAGTGATACTAATTTTGGACTTCTGGTTCCACAACTATGAGAGAATAAATTGTTCTTTTAAGCCACCAAGTTGTTGGCAATTTGTTACAACAGCTACAGGAAATAAATACACATAAGACAGACAAAGATTACCCAAACTGGTCATGAAAAAACTTACTAATCAGGGGCTTCCCTGGTGGCACAGTGGTTGAGAATCTGCCTGCCAATGCAGTAGACACGGGTTCGAGCCCTGGTCTGGGAAGATCCCACATGCCGCAGAGCAACTAGGCCCGTAAGCCACAACTACTCAGCCTGCGCATCTGGAGCTTGTGCTCCCCGCAATGAGAGGCCAAGACAGTGAGAGGCCCACGCACTGCAATGAAGAGTGGCCCCCACTCGCCACAACTAGAGAAAGCCCTCGCACAGTAAACGAAGACCCAACATAGTCAAAAATAAATAAATAAATAAAATTTAAAAAATAAAAGTACTAATCATAAAGGAAAATTTGATAAATTAGACTTTATTAAAATTAAGAATGTATATTCATCAAAAGACATTAAGAAAATATAAAAGAAGGCTAGGAATTAAAGAAGATATTTATAACACGTAGAAAGATTTGTGTCCAGGAAAAAATATATAAATCACAAAGATATAAAAACAGGCAACCTAACAGGCAACCTAGAAAATGGACAAAGACTTGGAGAGGAACTCCATAAAATAGCATATCTAAGTAGTCAATAAATAAAAATTTAGCAACTCTACTAGTCATCAGGAAATGCAAAGTAAACCATAATGATCTACAATTACAGCCCCTCCAGAATAGCTATCATTAAAGGGATTGACAATATCAAGTGTTGAGGTGGTTGTGAACAATGGAAATGCTGCAACTGGGAATATAATTTGGGTAACTACTTTGGCTATGTGTTTGGCAGTACCTACTGAAGCTGAACATACACACACCTTATGACCCTAAAACCCCATCCCATCCTTGGATATGTACATAAAAGAAGGGTGTGGGATATGCATATGTGTGTGTGTGTGTGTGTGTGTGTGCCAAAGACAAGCACAAAATCATTTAGTAATATTGTCTGTAATAACCCCAAACATGAAACAAGACATACATCCATTAGTAGTAAAATGGATAAATTGTGGCATACTAACAAAGTAGACAAATGAGAGGAAACTATATACTCTATAGCATTGAAAATAAATGAAATACTGTCATACCTAAAGAAATGGGTGAATTTCACAGACACAATGTTGAGGAAAAGAAGCCAAATATAGAATAATACATTGTTTATTATACCTTTTAAATATAGTTTAAAAAAAGCAGTCAAAACTAAAATGTGGTGTTAGAAAGTGGTTATCTTTGGGAGATATCCCTAATGGAGGAGGAGAATGTGAAGGTGGCTAATGATGTGCAAATTATGTTTTGTCTCTTAATCTGTGTAGTAATTTCATGAGTTAGTTCATTTAGTGACAATGCATTAAGCTTTAATAATCTGTACATATTTCTATATTATATTTTGACTTTTAAAGACTATTTAAATTTTTTTTCTTGGCTCTTTTAAACCACTTTAGTCTTCCAATTATAAATTACCAGAAGTGATCCTGTTGAAATTTTTAACGAAATTGCTTTGAATACATAAATTATTATAGGAAAAAGGGGCATTTTTGCAATATTTCATCCCCCATACACAAGGATGAGATATGTTTTCACTTATTTTACATTTCTTTATGTCCTTTAGTGATTATATACATATGTACATATATATATATATAGAAACACACACATTTTTTTTCCTATACAGATCTTACACTTGGTGTATAGCCTCTATTTCTAAATGCCTTATGGGGTTAGTTGCTACTGTGAAAATTATTTTTAAGGAGTTGATGCATAGAAAATTGTTCTTTGTACTACTTTTTATGCTGATGTTTTAAAATTTTTTCTCATCAGCAATCATTTCATCGCCTACAGTGAAGTTTTATTTTTCCTTTGCTATAATTTTCCTTTTTCCTTTTAAATCTTACCTTATTGAGCCCCGTAAGTGAAGCCATTAGATAGAAGCCATTATAGCTGGAATCCTTGATTATTCTTGACCTTAAATTGAATGTTTCTAGTGTTTATGTCTTAATTATCATTTTTTGGGCATTTGTAGCAATTAAAATATTTTTTCAACTATTCAACAAGCCTTGCATTTGGGGATTAAATTCTACTTGACTCTGATGTATTTTATCTATGTATTACTTTATATATTTTGCTACTTGTTTTTAGAATTTTGCCTCTATGTTCATAAATACTGATCTGTAATTTTTCTTTTTCTTACTCTTCTTGTGTGGTTTTGAGATAGTTTTTCAGAATGATTTGGAAGACCTATTGCTCTGTAGTCTTTAGAGTAGTATACTACAATGACATTATCTTTTCTTTAGGGTTTTGTGAAATGACCTTGTAAATTCTTCTAAATTTAGGACTTTGAGAGGCTGGAGCAGAACACAAAACACTGATTCAATTTCTTTAGTAGTTATAGGTCTCTTAAGATTTTTACTTCTTGAGGCCATTTTAATACTTTAAGTGTTTTTTTCAGAAAATTATCTATTTCATCCAATTTTTCAACTTTATTAACGTACATTTTTGTTGATATTTTGAACATGTATAATGCAATATAATCTGTATCCAATTTTTATAACTAATACTGCCTTTTGCACCTTTCTTTTTTTAAGCTCTATTGAGATATAACTGATATCCAAAAACATTGCACAGATTTAACATTGTGAAGAGATTGGACATATGCATATCACTACAATCAAGATGCTAAACATATCCATCACCTCCAAAAATTTCCTTGTGTGATTGTGTGTGTGTGTGTGTGTGTGTGTGTTAAGGACACTTAACATGAGATGTATTCTCTTAAAAAATTTTGAAGCACACAGTACTGTATTATTAACTATAGGCACTATGTTATACAGCATATCTCTAGAAATTATTCATCTTTTATTACTGAACCATATATCAATTAAGCAATAACTTCCCATATCTCCCCTTCCCTTTTCCCTAAAAATCATCATTCTATTCTCTGCTTCTATAAGTTTGGTTATTTTAGATACCTTTTGTAAGTGGAATCATACAGTATTTTTCCTTCTGTGACTGGCTTATTTTACTTAACATTATATCCTCCAGGTTCATCCATGTTGTCACAAATGTAGGATTCCCTTCTGTTTTTAAGGCTGAATAATATTCCATTGTGTATGTATATCACATTTTCTTTATCCATTCATCTGTTGATGGACTTCTGGGTTGTTTCCATATCTTGGCTATTGTAGGTAATGTTGCAATGCACATGAGGGTGCAGATACTTTTTGAAATCTTGATTATTCTTTCTTTTTAATCATTCTTACCAGAGGGTAGTTTAATAATCTTTTCAAATCATCAGCTCTGGTTTTAGCTTATCTTTGCTACTATCTCTTCATGAAAAAAATTATATATTTTAAATTCCATACAATTGGATTTAAGTGATCTGAAATTAGATTGTCAGTTTAGTTATATACCATGAGAGATATATCTGGCTAGATTACCAATATGAGTCATTTTCATAATAATGGAATGTACTCCATTATTGTATGGAAGATCAATAATTATTATTGAATTAATACAAAGAAAGTGTTTAGAAATGTTTCTACAAGCATCGTTAAGTGGATGATTGCTATTTTCCAATTAAGGCATAGTTCTCTTGTAAGTACCAAAATTACTCCTTAGGAATCATTTTGTTCTTTTCTCTTCATTGTCTATTGTATAATAAAGACACAGTCTTATGCATTGAGTTGGAATGAAGTGAAGATTAAAGATTCTGTCATTTTTCTTAATTCTACTTGTATCCTTCTCATCTTCACTAATTCATTCCAGAAACAGGTATTCAGCACTATCCTGGAGCATGACAACACAATGGTAAATAATTTAGAGAAGACCCTGATTCAAAGAGCTTATGTTCTTCTGTGAGAAAACTCGAAAAATAGACAAGTAAAGAAATAAAGACAATACTAAAATGTGATCAGTAATTTTTAAAAAAATAACAGTGTGGTACAGTTAAGTGTAATTAAGTAGGTACAAGGGGGAAGGGGCACACTGTATAAAATGAAATGATCATGAAAGTTCTTCTTAAAAAATATTTGCAAGACTAAAATTATGGAAATGAACCAGCTATGAAAGAAATGATTGTGAATCATTGAAGGAAAAGGGTGTAACAAATGCGAAGACCAGAAGACATAAAAGACCTTGGCATGTTTGAGTAAGAGAAGAAAGCCCCTGTAGCTGGAACCTAGAAAAAGAAGTGACTAGTAGAAGATGGAGTAGGTGAGAGTCAGACCATGTGACTCTGAGCATGTGATCTTGTAGGCCAAGGTAAGAGTTGGTTTTGATCATAAATACGATAATAAGCCATTACAGAGTTGCTACTGTTGCTGTTGTTGTTGTTTTATTTTTGGTTAATATTTATGTTTTGTTTAATAGAAAGTTATGACCGGATTTCAGTTTTTAAAAGACAATTTTAGTTGTAGCCTATGAAGAATGGTTTGTAAGCAACAAGAACAGGAATAGAAATATCAGTTATTACAGTTTAAAGATGACATAGATTTGGACCAGCACAATGGCAGTGGAGATGGAAAGAAGTGAACCAATTCAAGACACAACTTAGAGACAGAACAGTCATGATCCATTGATGAATTAAATATGAGGGATGAGCATGAAGGAAAGGGAGAAATAAAGGAAAATCCAGGGTTTGGGGCTTGAGAAGACGAGCACTTGTATAACGTGGTACATTACAATACAGTTGTCAAGATGCCAAATTTTTCCCACTAATTATATTGCAGAGATATTTTTCTAACAGTGTAGAGACAGTAAAATACAATATAAGGAGCAATTAATTATGAGTCAGAGGACTTTGGTAGCTTACTTGCTGTACAAGGCTTTCTCTCAAACCAAAAAATATGAAAATAACTACCAAATGATTGTGCAAATTAAATGAGAAAACACAGGCAAAAGTAATCAGCACAATACCTAATGCATAGTATTTATTCAGTACTTATTGGTTAAATCTGAATATTGATACATTCTGATCACGTTGATAACTGGTGGAAGATATCCTGGTATCACTGGATTAATTTGTTTACCTTTTTTTAAATCTCAGAGATAGAGACTGAGAAACACCCTATTCTAAAAAGTCATACATTTATCTATTATTTCTTCAAGAAGGTGACTTCTTCAGATGTTCATCTTGTCAAGTTTAATATAGAGTATATTTAGATTTACTTAAAGAGGTTAATTTGTAGGTGCTATCTATTTTCTAAAATATGTCAAACACTAAACTGTCAAAAGAGGGGTATAAGGCAGGCATTGAATAATTTGACATTAGGTTGTTTAGGGGTAAATCATCTCAATCCTTCCTTATAATTTGTGCAAGCTAATTAAATCTCTCTAAAAAGAGGTTTTCATCATGGTAGCAGAAGAACAGAATCGGAATAGGTGATCTTTTAAGCCATGTTTATGTCAGGCCTCTAGGATGGGAGGAAATATACTGTATTCCTTGCTGATAATAGTTAATCAGATAACGAGTTTATATACCTAAAATCCTCTGTCAATTCTAAAGTATAATTAATTCCTTCTTCAAATGTTTATTGAGCATATTCTATGTCCCTGACCAAGCACCTATATTCTTAGAGCTAAGAATTGCAGGAAAATAAAAAGGAAAGTTAGCAGGAAGTCTAGTTGCAAGATAACAAGCGATAATTGAATGAATGAATTGATCAGTCAATAAAAACACAAGACAATTATTAAGGGCCAAAAAAGAAATAAACAGGAAGATGTAGGAAACAGAAAGTAACTTAAGCTGGGTGGGTTACTTTAGTCAATGTAGGTCCTATGAAGGAAGTACCATTTCAACTGGAAGTTGAAAGATGAAAGTAATCCAGCCTTGGGATCCAATGAAAACAGAGGTCAAGAGATAAGAACAAATGTAAATGTCTAAGCTGATAATAAGCTTATATTTTTGGTGGGAAATGAGAAAACTAAAGTGGACAAAGGAGAGGAAACAGGATAGAGCACAGTATGAGAAGAGGTATGAGAATAGGCAGGGGCCAGATAATTTATGAGTGCATAGGCTATAGGAGGTAATTTGGATTTCTTTTAGCATGATGGAAAACAGAGGATTTTAAGCAGTAGAGCTACGTATTTCAAAATAATTAATAGGTAAGATTAGAGACAAACAGATCATTTAGAAGGCTAATAATCATGGAGGTAGTAATCATGAAAAAGGTGCAAAGTAGTGATGCTTGGGAAATATATTGAAAGTAGGGTTGACAGGAATTGCTGATGTATTAGATGTACAGAAAAAGGAAGACAATTGCCACTCCTATGTATACTTTTTATATATAGGCAGCATCACTTACTGAGATGTAGAAGGCTGAAACAGGACCAGGTTGATGGGAAGTAAGGGATGGAGCCAAAAGTGACAGTTCTTTTTGAAAAAATGAAATTTAGAATACCTACTATATATCTATGTGGAGCTTTTGAAAAGGTAAAGTAGGTATATCATTCTTAAGCTCAGAGATTGGGGCTGGATATATAAACTTGATAGTCATGAATATAAGACAGTATTAAAAATCACAGGACTACATCAGATTATATAAGGAAATGGTGTAGACATGAAAATACTGCTGAGAATTTCTAAATTGAGAAACAAGGATTGACCACGGGACTTATCAAGATGGAAGACACTGGTGACTTTGACAAAAGCAATTTCAGTAGATCATGGGCAAAAGGTTTAACTGAAGTGGATTGAAAAGTGAAGGAGGAAAGAGAATAGTAGAAATAGTGTGTCTAGAATATGTGTGTGAAAAAGAGCAGAGAAATGGGGTAGGAGCTAGAGGAGTATTGTGAGGACTAGAATTTTTTAAGAGGGAGATACTATGATTTTTTATTTTGATGGGAATTTTCAGATAAAAGAGACTAAATTGATTGTGAAAAGAAATAAGCTATAACTACAGAAGCAAAATCCTTGAGTAGGTCACAGCAAAGAATCTAATGACCAAGTTGATCAAGTGGAAAAAATTTTCTTCCCATGGGCACAGAGAGATTTCCACTAATTTCAACAGGAAAAAAGGGAAGGTACATGGGTACAATAGTAAATCAATCAACGTCTATTCAAAAATATCTCCACTGCAATCTCCTCCCCCTACAGGAATTAGCTGCATATCGTGTAAAAGTGTGGAGTCCAATTGACTTGGTTCAAATCTCAGCTCAGTGTGACCATGAAGAAAGCTGCTTATCTGTGTCTCAGTTTTTCATCTGTAAAACGGGGATAATAATAGTACCTACCTCATAGGTACAGTTGAGATAATGCAAATAAAACTTTAAGACCCACAGGTGACGGGGAGTACTAAATAAATGTGGTGGTTGTTATTGTTGTCATTATTATTATTATGGCATTATGTTACTATAGCCAACTGCTTATTCTAGATCTCCACTTGGATGTCTAGAAGCCTACCTACCAAGCACCTCAAGCACAGCATGTCTTTGATTAGGTATGGAGTGTCATAAATTTGCTGATGCAAAGCCAGAAAAAGATTATTCCTGAACCAGACCATCAGTTACACTTGCCTGATTTTATTTCCTTCACCTTTTATCTTCTCTGAAATTCATTAGCAACAGTATATATTACTTTAAAAATTTGAGATACTTTTTTTAATTCAATAAGTTAATGTGTTGTGAACATATAAAGCAATATCAATTCAGAAAACATTTACATTTTTCCCTTTTTTTCTCCATCCATATTCAATCCAAATATCCTAAGAGCTTCTCAATAAACTTTCAGTCATACTAAAATTATGTTTATTTCTCATGGTCTGGCACAGAAGTCAATTTATAAATTACAAATTTTAAATTAAAACTGGTCAATTTCAAATTATTCTAATTGATTTTATCAGAAAGTTATTTAAATATTTGGTGGGAAATATTGTTTTCTATTAGCAGTCAGAAAATAGATTTTTCTTTTCTTTTTTTAATGAAATAAAATTAAAATTGGAATACTCCCAATTGAGGGGGAAAGACATTCAATTAAAAAACAATCTACTTCATTAAGTTAAAGTTTAATTTCAGTTTCATTACATGAGGCTGTATTAAAGCACACTTCAGCATTTATACATTTTTTTATGATATACACAGAAATACTTCAGTTTGTCAAGGATATCACATTGTTTTAGAAAGAAGAGTATTCTTAGCAAATGAAACTTTACACAAAATTGTAAAATATAATCATCCCTATCAGCAATTAATGACCTGTGGCCAAAATGGACATATAAAAGAAACAAACCTTGTAATGAAATATTCCTTAGGGAGAATATTATGAAAATGTACTTAGAGCTTATAAAGTAAGTATTTAGGGGCTTCCCTGGTGGCTCAGTGGTTGAGAGTCCACCTGCCGATGCAGGGGACATGGGTTCGTGCCCTGGTCTGGGAGGATCCCACATGCCACAGAGCAACTAAGCCCATGAGCCATGGCTGCTGAGCTTGTGCATCTGGAGCCTGTGCTCCACAACGGGAAAGGACACAACAGTGAGAGGCTCACGTACCGCAAAATAAAAAACAAAACGTAAGTATTTAATTGGGTAGTCACTGCTGCACATAAATTTATAGTTCTCTTAAAAAACTGCTACAGAAGTAGTTTCCCTGTATTTGATGGTCTTTCAGTCAAAAAAGCAAATAGAATCAAATGGTATGTGCACAATAAATAGGCGGTATATTGAACTGTGTATTACATAAAATGCTAAAACAAAGGTTTCACTAATGTTAAGTGTTGAGTATTATATTGTGTCTTGGAAATAGAAAGTTCTTCAAATATATTCGACCCAGAATATTTCATATATTCAAAGCACTACAAGGTAGCAGAAATACAATCTCTCCCCATATCATTGACATAAACCACTCTTTATATAATAAACTTTTCTGGAAACCAGGTAAAAATAATTTTTAAATTCTCATAGATAAAACGATACTGATTACACATACAAATACTGTCTAGTACCCTTTGTACTGTCAGGAAGGACCATGTCTTTCACAAAACAAGAGGAGAGACTAGAAACAAATATAATAAGTTGACGCACACGAAACTCCCAAAATTTAACCCCTTTTTGTCGGCAAAAATATTTTATATGATTCAACTTTATGACAACAAGAGAATGGCAAATATATTAACCAGTCATATGCTTGAGATATCTACAAGAAGTCAGTTTCCCAGTTGTGGTTAAGAAATAGATAGAGACAAGTCCCTCACATCAAGCCTCTTAGATAGCCTCATCCACCAGAGGGCAGAGAGCAGAAGCAAGAAGAACTACAATCCTGCAGCCTGTGGAACAAAAACCACATTCACATAAAGATAGACAAGATGAAAAGGCAGAGGGCTATGTATCAGATGAAGGAACAAGATAAAAGCCCAGAAAAACAACTAAATGAAGTGCAGATAGGCAACCTTCCAGAAAAGGAATTCAGAATAATGAAAGTGAAGATGATCCAGGACCTCGGAAAAACAGTGGAGGCAAAGATCAAAAAGATGCAAGAAATGTTTAACAAAGACCAAGAAGAATTAAAGAACAAACAAACAGAGATGAACAATACAATAACTGAAATGAAAACTACACTAGAAGTAATCAATAGAAAAACTGAGGCAGAAGAACGGATAAGTGACCTGGAAGACAGAATGGTGGAATTCACTGCTGCAGAACAGAATAAAGAAAAAGGAATGAAAAGAAATGAAGATAGCCTAAGAGACCTCTGGGACAACATTAAACACAAAAACATTCACATTATACGGGTCCCAGAAGGAGAAGAGAGAGAGAAAGGACCAGAGAAAATATTTGAAGAGATTATAGTCAAAAACTTCCCTAACATGGGAAAGGAAATAGCCACCCAAGTCCAGGAAGCGCAGTGAGTCCCATACAGGATAAACTCAAGGAGAAATACACTGAGACACATAGTAATCAAATTGGCAAAAATTAAAGACAAAGAAAAATTATTGAAAGCAGCAAGGGAAAAATGACAAATAACATACAAGGGAACTCCCATAAGTTTAACAGCTGATTTCTCAGCAGAAACTCTACAAGCCAGAAGAGAGTGGCATGATATACTTAAAGTGAGGAAAGAGAAGAACCTACAACCAAGATTACTCTACCTGGTAAGGGTCTCATTCAGATTTGATGGAGAAATCGAAAGCTTTACAGACAAGTAAAAGCTAAGAGAATTCAGCACCACCAAACCAGCTTTACAACAAATGCTAAAGGAACTTCTCTAGGCAGGAAACACAAAAGAAGGAAAAGATCTACAATAACAAACCCAAAACAATTAAGAAAATGGTCATAGGAACATACATATCAATAATTACCTTAAACATGAATGGATTAAATGCTCCAACCAAAAGATACAGGCTTGCTGGATGGATACAAAAACAAGACCCATATATATGCTGTCTACAAGAGACCCACTTCAGACCTAGGGACACATTCAGACTGAAAGTGAGGGGATGGAAAAGATATTCCATGCAAATGGAAATCAAAAGAAAGCTGGAGTAGTTATACTTATATCAGATAAAATACTTTAAAATAAAGAATGTTACAAGAGACAAGGAAGGACACTACATAATGATCAAGGGATCAATCCAAGAAGAAGATATAACAATTATAAATATATATGCACCTAACACAGGAGCACCTCAATACATAAGGCAACTGTTAACAGCTATAAAAGAGGAAATCGACAGTAACAAAATAATAGGGGGACTTTAATACCTCACTTACACCAATGGAAAGATCATCCAAAATGAAAATAAATAAGGAAACAGAAGCTTTAAATGACACAATAGACCAGATAGATTTAATTGATATTTATAGGACATTCCATCCAATAACAGCAGATAACACTTTCTTCTCAAGTGCACATAGAACATTCTCCAGGATAGATCACATCTTGGGCTACAAATCAAGCCTCAGTAAGTTTAAGAAAATTGAAATCATATCAAGCATCTTTTCTGACCACAACGCTATGAGATTAGAAATGCATTACAGGGAAAACAACATAAAAAACACAAACACATGGAGGCTAAACAATACATTACTAAATAACCAAGAGATCACTGAAGAAATCAAAGAGGAAATCACAAAATACCTAGAGACAAATGACAATGAAAACACGACGATTCAAAAACTATGGGATGCAGCAAAAGCAGTTCTAAGAGGGAAGTTTATAGCTATACAAGCCTACCTCAAGAAACAAGAAAAATCTCAAGTAAACAATCTAACCTTACACCTAAAGGAACGAGAGAAAGAAGAACAAAGAAAACCCAAAGTTAGCAGAAGGAAAGAAACCATAAAGATCAGAGCAGAAATAAATGAAATAGAAACAAAGAAAACAACAGTAAAGGTCAATAAAACTAAAAGCTTGTTCTTTGAGAAGATAAACAAAACGGATAAACCATTATCCAGACTCATGAACAAAAAGAGGGAGAGGACACAAATCAATAAAAATAGGAATGAAAAAGGAGAAGTTACAACAGACATTGCAGAAGTACAAAGCATCCTAAGAGACTACTACAAGCAACTCTATGCCAATAAAATGGACAACCTGGAAGAAATGGACAAATTCTTAGAAAAGTATAACCTTCCAAGGCTGAACCAGGAAGAAACAGAAAATATGAGCAGACCAATCACAAGTAATGAAATTGAAACTGTGATAAAAATCTTCCAACAAAAAAAAGTCCAGGACCAGATGGCTTCACAGATGAATTCTATCAAACATTTAGAGAAGAGCTAACATCCATCCTTCTCAAACTCTTCCCAAAAATTGCAGAGGAAGGAACACTCCCAAACTCATTCTATGAGGCCACCATCAACCTGATACCAAAACCAGACAAAGATACTACAAAAAAAGAAAATTACACACCAATATCACTGATGAATATAGATGCAAAAATCCTCTACAAAATACTAGCAAACAGAATCCAACAACACATTAAAAGGATCATACACCATGATCAAGTGGGATTTATCCCAGGGATGCAAGGATTCTTCAATATATGCAAATCAATCAATGTGATACACCATATTAACAAATTGAAGAATAAAAACCATATGACCATCTCAATAGAGGCAGAAGAAGCTTTTGACAAAATTCAACACCTGTTTATGATAAAAACTCTCCAAAGTGGGCATAGAGGGAACCTACCTCAACATAATAAAGGCCGTATATGACAAACCCACAGCAAACATCATTTTCAATGGTGAAAAACTGAAAACATTTCCTCTAAGATCAGGAACAAGACAAGGATGTCCACTCTCAACACTATCATTCAACATAGTTTTAGAAGTCCTAGCCACGGCCATCAGAGAAGGAAAAGAAATAAAAGGAATACAAATTGGAAAAGAAGATGTAAAACTGTCACCGTTTGCAGATGACATGATACTATACATAGAGAATCCTAAAAATGCCACCAGAAAACTACTAGAGCTAATCAATGAATTTGGTAAAGTTGCAGGATACAAAATTAATGCACAGAAATCTCTTGCATTCCTATATACTAATGATGAAAAATCTGAAAGAAATTATGGAAACACTCCCATTTACCATTGCAACAAAAAGAAAAAAATATTTAGGAATTAACCTACCTAGGGAAACAAAAGACCTGTATGCAGAAAACTGTAAGACACTGATGCAAGAAATTAAAGATGATACCAACAGATGGAGAGATATACCATGTTCTTGGATTGAAAGAATCAATATTGTGAAAATGACTATACTACCTGAAGCAATCTACAGAATCAATGCAATCCCTATCAAATTACCAATGGTATTTTTTACGGAACTAGAACAAGTCATCTTAAAATTTGTATGGAAACACAACAGACCCCGAGTAGCCAAAGCAGTCTTGAGGAAAAAAAATGGAGCTGGAGGAATCAGACTCCCTGACTTCAGGCTATACTACAAAGCTACAGTAATCAAGACAATATGGTACTGGCACAAAAACAGAAACATAGATCAATGGAACAAAATAGAAAGCCCAGAGATAAACCCCACACAACTATGGTCAACTAATCTATGACAAAGGAGGCAAAGTATACAATGGAGAAAAGACAGTCTCTTCAATAAGTGGTGCTCAGAAAACTGGACAGCTATGCGTAAAATAATGAAATTAGAACACTCCCTAGCACCATACACAAAAATAAACTCAAAATGGATTCGAGACCTAAATGTAAGACCAGAAACTATAAAACTCTTAGAGGAAAACACAGGAAGAGCACTCTTTGACATAAATCACAGCAAGATCTTTTTCTGATCCACCTCCTAGAGTAATGGAAATAAAAATAAACAAATGGGACCTATTGAAACTTGAAAGCTTTTGCACAGCAAAGGATACCATAAACAAGGCAAAAAGATGACCCTCAGAATGGGAGAAAATATTCGCAAATGAATCAATGGACAAAGGATTAATCCCCAAAATATATAAACAGCTCATGCAGCTCAATATTAAAAAAACAAACAACCCAATCCAAAAACAGGCAGAAGACCTAAATAGACATTTCTCCAAAGAAGACATACAGATGGCCAAGAAGCACATGAAAAGCTGCTCAACATCACTAATTAGAGAAATGCAAATCAAAACTACAATGAGGTATCACCTCACACCAGTCAGAATGGCCATCATCAGAAAATCTACAAACAACAAATGCTGGAGAGGGTGTGGAGAAAAGGGAACCCTCTTGCACTGTTGGTGGGAATGTAAATTGATATAGCCACTATGGAGAACAGTATGGAACAGTATGGAAGTTCCTTAAAAAACTAAAGATAGAATTACCATATGTTCCAGCAATCCCACTCCTGGGCATATACCCAGAGAAAACCATAATTCAAAAAGACACATGTACCCCAATGTTCATTGCAGCACTATTTACAATAGCCAGGTCATGGAAGCAACCTAAATGCCCATCGACAGAGGAATGGATAAAGAAGATGTGGTACATATATCCAATGGAATATTAGCCATAAAAAGGAACGAAATTGAGTCATTTGTTGAGACGTGGATGTGGTACAGATGAACCAGTTTGCAGGGCAGAAGTTGAGACACAGATGTAGAGAACAAATGTATGGACACCAAAGGAGGAAAACCGCGGTGGGGTGGGGATGGTGGTGTGCTGAATTGGGTGATTGGGATTGACATGTATACACTGATGTGTATAAAATTGATGACTAATAAGAACCTGCAGTACAAAAAACAAACAAACAAACAAAAAGAGAACTAAGCTTTCTTTGGGTTATTTGTATGGAAATACGTTGATATAAATGTTTCAGACATTACATGAAATTTCTAAAATATCTTATATGTTCTGGTATTATGTTATAAGTCATAATTCTAGTTATTACTTTAAATATATATCTCAGAATTAACTAAATTTCCTTGTCAATTGCATTATTATGAACTTTCATCAAATCTTTAACTGTGGTCATTTTTAAGTCTTTTGTCATTTACAGACAGTTCTGGGTGTACTCTTATGCTTTCGCAAAAATGTTCCTATAAAAGGGTTTCATCTTCAAGGAATTCATGGAAAAGACTCTGACAAGTACAGGTTTCTGGTAACTGACTATACTGCTGAACTGAATGAATAAGCATTTTCAGAACTCTAATGGAAAACTGATGAATTCATAAAAGTGCTAAGAAAAGATCAAGATAAAAAAATTAATTACATGGGACTGACTGAACTGATGAGGATGATTATACTTTTTGCAACTTTCCGTTTGAATTAAAAAAAAAAAAATCCCACAAGGACTCGGAGGCAAAAAATATACAAATCAATTTTCACTGCAAAGTAAAGGAGCTGTTACAGGTGAGGATTACTGGACTGAATGTCAATATTATGACATAGTATGAGTGTGTTTCGTGTTTGGTAATTGCAATCATTGTTGCTTTTGTTGTGGTCATCCATTTACAATGCTTTGTGTCAGTTTATTTATCTCTTGTAAAAATAAAATACAGTGTGTTTGTGTAAAAAACAAAAGTAGATAGAATCTGAATTTTGGAAGTAACTCAAGCTTTTAAACAGACAAAAGCTATATATGCATCTAACTTTTAACTTGATTAACTCTTAGAAAATTGTGTGGAAAAAAAGAATAAAGGAATTTTTATATTAAGATGAAGAACTTGAACATTCAATTTTGTTCTATTATCTAAGAAACAACAGTTTATAGCTATTTAAAAATTTTGTGTCTATTTTAAAGAGCATTTTTTTCTACTTCCACTTCACCACATCCTCTGAAGCTTCCAAAATCCATGTGCCACCTCAGAAGCTTCACATTAAATGTTAGATCATCTATTGTCTACCACACTGGATAATATCAAGCTTGTATTAAAAAGCCTATTAGTGAGAACTTTAACTTATGGGGAACGAAATTGTGTGAAAGCTCAGTTCTTTATTTCAAAGATACTGCCGAATAAAACCTCAGTTTCAAGGAAATTTTTAAGGAGGCCACCATCCTACTGCTGGATCATATCTTCTAAACTCTCCCAGTGCCCCATCGATGGTCTTGGGAAAACAGGAAAAGCTGTGCTACAGTGAGACCAGCAATTGTGGTTCAACAAGAATCAGTAAAAGGTCAGCAGCTTCAGTTTGATCTTTCTCCTTATAGATTTGCATATATTAAACATGAAAGTCTCCACAGATTCATGCTTAAGGCTAAGCAGAAAAAAAGAGAGTTGGGGATGTTTTTAGCAATGATACCTCCACAAATTTCCTATACATATATACTTCAATAGCTTAGGGGCAGGTCTCACCATTCTTTAACTTATCACACACAGGCAGAAAACCCTTGACTTAAAACTTATAAGAAACATGCCAATTTACAAGTGGCAGGGTTGTTTTCTACTTACTAAAATTAAATCAGAAAAAAATTTTGAGAGTGTAATTCGATAACTAATATATGCCTGAAATTAGGAGTTAGTTCATCTTAAAAGGAAAACAGGGCCTCTTCACAAGTAGATAATGTTTTTCTGTTTATAAAAGGCTTTTACATATGATTTCATTTAATCATTAGTAAGTAACACCTAAGGTATATAAAATCCCACTTACTGCTGAGGAAAAGGAAGACTAAATGGAACAGGTTTGCCCAAGTTGACATAGCAAGTAGCAGAAATAAAACTAAAATTCTTATTATCTGACTACACATATAACTCTCTTTCTTTTATATTATGGAATATTCATAGGACATACTAAATATATCATGGGATATACAAAGAGATCCTCACTAAAGCTTAAACACTATGCTGTCCTTTATTCCCTGACTTTTAGAGACGTGGCCACAGTCAATTCTTGTCATTATGTAATGTTTTATTGCTTACAATCATGGTCAACGAAAAATCAATGCCATCCCTGAACTCACAATATCAGTCTAGTTACTCTTAATTGTATTTAGGTCCTAAGAGAGGGGCTGGGAGAGGACTCTTGAGTGACACAAAACAAAAGAAAACCAACCAACCAACAAAAAAACAAGAAATAAAACAAAAATAAGCAAAATAAGACTAAACCAAAAATGAGACAAACATAACTAAACACAAATGACCAAAGCAAAACAAAAAACCTGTTCAAGAAATCCAGTTTTTGCACAGCTATTCTAATCTCTAGTTTAAAAATATATTTTTTTCTGCATTATTTTGTGCCCCATGCCATTCCAAAGAACAGAGCACTGATTTGGAGAAAAAAGATAACATTAATTTTTTCTTTACGTAGTTCTCCTACCACTGTAAGAGTGAATAATTCTTTAGCTGTAAATGTTGTTATAAATTTTGGTGATAATTTAAGGAAAGTATATAAAAGTTAAAAACAAAAATCTTGAGTATTTTGTGTAGTCACATACTATTGTATTGCCTTCTTGTATATGATACTTAGAAAACTGAGCTCTGGGAACATAATTTTTTGATGATTTCTTTATAGCTTTATCAATACTATTCTGCCTAAGCATGTTTTGAGAAAACTATTACTATTTATGTCTTAGCTAATTTTGCTAAATGCTTTTTGTTTTTTATAGCAACAATAGTGCTACCATTAGGAATTCAAATTATTTTGGGGTAGGGAAAACCAGGTGTAAATTGCAATCAAACAAATTGTTGTATGTGTGTGTGTGTATGTGTATGTGTGTTTATGTGTGTGTGTGTGTGTATGTGTGTGTGTGTGTGTGTTCAACAGTATTACAAATAAAGATGTTAGTCCATGCATAGAATAAGTAATAGAAATAAATTGCTCATCTGTAATGTGTAAGATCAATTAACAGTCTTCCTAACTATGAATACATTTGTAGAAAATTCCAAGAGTGTTAAAACTTTAGATCTCAGAAAAAATTGGGGTGCTAAAGTGGCAAAAGTTCATACTCCTGAAACAGTATACCATTTAGCCTTCATTGGGAAGACAAGAATATTGCTGTGCAGTGGGCTGGAGGGAACTTGAATTAGCTCAGTCAATTAAGTCATGATTAATTTATGTTAGATCCTGCTCTCCTGAGTCTATAAAAGCCAAGACTTTAGTTAACTGGCAGTATTTAGTTTAATAAAAGTAAAGTCTTTAAAAATGAATTATAGACAGAGAAAAAAATCTACTATTGACACAATCAATAGGCAGCAAGAGTCCCACTTTAATTTGTGTCAATGGAAGTTAAAATAAATTTAGAAACTAATAAGAACAGGATTGCTCCCTTCAAATGGATGACCAAATTTCCCAGATAGTTAGCATTAGCATGGCTTATACAGCAGCTCTGCCTGGACATGTGACAAATCATAAGTATTCACAAGAGCAAAGGCTTTCTTTGCAGCAATTGCTGCTGCTAGTGATAAGTTCAAGTTCTGTATGGGTTTGACAAGAAACATTCAATTGCTAGTATCTTTGGTCAAAAATGATTCTGCAGAGACTGAGTAGATTTTGGTTACTCTAATTATCCATCTGAACGTAATACATGATCCTAATGGGTCTTTGTGTATTCAGGGTGTATTGAGGGAGCATGTGGTGGTACACCTAGCTAGGTTCCTACACCACAGAGAAAATAAAAGAGGCTCATTCAATACGTTCAATGGAAAAAGCAAAAATGAATCTTAAGGAAAATGCCTCAGCTCCGTTCACACAGTGGCTCAGACAATCTAAATATTGTGCAAAACATTTCACTGAATACAGGAGTAGCACTTATGATTGATCTTTCTTTAAAAGAAACCAGTGAGGGGCTTCCCTGGTGGCACAGTGGTTGAGAGTCTGCCTGCCAATGCAGGGGACACGGGTTTGTGCCCTGGTCCGGGAAGATCCCACATGCCGTGGAGCGGCTAGGCCCGTGATCCATGGCCACTGGGCCTGTGCGTCCGGAGCCTGTGCCCCGCAATGGAAGAGGCCACAACAGTGAGAGGCCCGCGTGCCACAAAAAAAAAAAAAAAAAGAAAGAAACCAGTGAGAGCAGTGTGCACTTTTAGGAATATCTTCTTGGCTGATGAAGAGAAGTTATATGTCTGATTTGACTCACCTCATTTTTCTGAAACATTTGAATTAACCCTACCTATGTAATCTGAGTTCTAGAAAAGTCATGAATAATAGCCTCGTATGGGATTGACCTTGATAGATCAATTACCCTGTATGATTCAATAAATAGATTCTACAAGTTCAAATATGATGCTCCCAAGAATACTATGTGTGGATTTTGCCAGACCAAATAAAGTGATTGAGAACATAGATCTGAAGTCAGACTGCCTGGGTTTCAATTCTGATCCTGTTATCAACTAGTTGTGCAGTCTTGAACAATTTATTTGACTTCAATTTTCTTCATATGCACAACAGAGATAATAAAATAATAGTCTCTACTACAAAGGTTATCATTAGGATGAAATGAAATATGTATATAATACCTGTAGCACCTTGTTTGATGTAGTCAAAGCTCAGGAAATACTGGCTCTAATTATTGTTTTTAGCTTAATGTCACTTGCCACCTTACTTGAAGGGTATTGGAGGTGGTGTCTGAGGGCCATTATCAGTTTCTAGGCTAAAACACACAGTTCCATGGTTCTAAGCCCTTTGTCTTGT
Organism: Phocoena phocoena; assembly: GCF_963924675.1. NCBI lineage: Eukaryota > Metazoa > Chordata > Mammalia > Artiodactyla > Phocoenidae > Phocoena > Phocoena phocoena. The sequence continues at coordinate 51,024,031 of NC_089220.1, read as the reverse complement.
GGTCAAAATGAAGAAACGGCAGAATGGGATGAATCAGAGACTGTTTACCTAACCAAGAGCCATCTGGGGCTCTGGTCCTCTTCCCTCTTCTGAGGCATAGTCTAGGGCAAACAGGAGCATCTCATGTAAAAAAGTAGTGGTTAAACAGAGAGGTCTTTCCAAATAAGTTCTTATATTTCTCCTGAATTAAACTTTAGCTACTTTTTATCATTATTTTTAAAATATATCAATATAATGCTGTTACATGTACTTAAAATCACAGCTAGTGTGTTATATAAAATGTCTGAGATTGTAACAATTCATTTCCTTTTTACTTACTTACACTTTTGATTTTGAAACTTATGCTTACAAAGGAAAGGACTCTACTTGAAGTTTTTTTATATATACTGAATTTTTTTTTATGTGTTACTAAGAATTCTGGCTAAGGGCATCAGTGTCAGATACCAAGTAGCTATTAAAAAAAGAACAGTGATAAAGACACACTCTCCATGATTGTAAACGCCTAAGTGCTCACATTATCTTTCATGAAACACATGCTTCAAGAAGTGATCAAGCGCAGCCATAGTCCTTCTCACAGGCAATGTGTTGTGAAGTAAGAAGAGTCCCTTCTTTGTGACATGCCATGTTTCACTGCTGGCATGAGAGGGCTTAGGGGTTTTTTGGTTTTTGTTTTGTTTTTTTTTTTTGGCGAAAGTCAGTTGTAGGTAATAGTATAGTAGCTCAAATGTGTCATTTTTCAAGCAGTAACTATCATAATTTCTATTGGTCTAGAAAATCAACAATGACTTGTTCACATTGACTGAAGCATTAACTGGACAATGGAAAGAAGGGTGTTTTTGACAGCAGTGGCAACTGTATAGGGCCTTGAAAACAAAACAGGGAGAAGGGTATGAAAAGTGTGCTGTTTTTTTGCAGTGGATGTGAAGATGACCTTGTGTAATGATAGACTGATGTCTCCAAAAAGAAAAATTAAAAAGTGAACTGCCTATGAGGTCTGACAAAGGATAGATCACTAGAAATAACTTTTAAGAACTGGTTTAAAAAAAAAAAACACAGAGAAACATGAAGACTTTATATGTCTATACAAAAGTCAGGCCCTTTTGAAGATTGGGGAAAATGGTAAGAACAATAATGATCTTATGTGCTTAATTGTTACCCAAAAGCTTTGCTTAAAAAATTAGCAAGTTTATTTTCTTATAAAGGAATACATGTCCACTGTAAGCAACTTGGAAAATATAGCTAGACAAACAGAGGATCATTTAAATAATCCATTATCCCACTAACTACCTTTGCATGAGTCCATTTTATACAGAGCAACTGCTGTGATCTTTCTGAATTGTTCATCTGTTCATAACCCTCTAATGGATCCCTGGCACACCTTAAAGTCTAAATGACTTTCCACGCCTATACAGCCCCAAATGACCTGGCCCCATGCTCTCTCTTTTTCTCCCTAATTTCCCACCACTCTTTCCCTAGCTCATTCTGCTCCAGTCCAGAATTGAGCTAGGATTTCTCAAATATGCCAAGCACATTCCTACTACAGGGCATTTCCAGCTGTTCCCTGTTTGGAATGTTTTTTACCCAGATACTCATGGCCTTATCTGTGGACTTCATTCAGATCTCTGCTCAAACACCACCCCTCAAAGAGGCCTTCCCTGAGGACCCCATCTATCTAAAGCAACACCCCTCCCATGACCGCCTCTCCTTAATCCTGCCATTTCTTAACGTCACTTACACATCATTATGTAACTTTACATTGCATGTTCATTTGTTTATCTCCATGTTGTGTATATTCACTAAAATGTAAGCATCCAGAGGATGTTTTGTTCATCGGTGCATCCCCAGTGCTGATCAAACTCTTGACCTACAATGAGCTCTCAATAAATATTTGTTGAATAAATGAATACCCAATGTTAACATTTTGGTTATAAAAATTTAAAAAAATGTTTTGGGGTGCTTATTTGGGCCATTCTTCTAAACGCCTTACACGTGTAAACATTTAATCTTCCTAACAATCAGAAAAGAAAGGTATCATTTTTTTTTCCAATCTTATGAATGAGGAAATGGAAACAACAGGAATATTGAAATACTTGCCCAAGATTGATTTAGTAAATGTCAGAACCAGAATATGAACCTGAGCAGGCTGGCCTCACAGCCAAAATCTCAGTCACCGGTCCGCTATCTCCTTTCTTTCTCACTGTCTCTCTCTCACACACACACTCTTACATGCACAAATGTGCACACAGGGTCATAACTAACATAGTGTTTTGGGTCTATTTTCCACATAATTAAATATCCTCTGGCAACATCATTTTATGCCTACACCATATTTCACTCTATGAGTTTGCCAGAGGGATTTTTAAACCATTCTCATATGATGAAGATTTACAGATGTTTTTCTTTTACTACTGTTATAGTAAAAAATAACATAATTAATGTTATTTTCTATAAATATAACATAATTAATAACATAATTAATAACATAATTAATGTTATTTTCTATAAATATAACATAATTAATAACATAATTAATAACATAATTAATGTTATTTTCTATAAATCAAATTATGAGATAAAAAGTACAGTTTTTCTCAAGGTTTTTATATTACCAAATTGTTCTCCAGAAAAATTAACATAACATCCATTTCTTCATCCACTTACAAACTTGAATATACATATTTTAAATTTTATTCATTTTGATAAAAATTTTAATTTAATGTTTACCTGCTTTCTAGAGGGGTTGAACATTCTTTATAAATTTATTCCTTCAGTTTTGGACTTCCTCTTTTTAACTGAGTAAAGTTTTTAACTTTCATCTTATAGAATTATAACATTCATGTATTAAGTTTAGTAATGCTCATATGTTTTGAAATATTTTTCTAGTTTATAATTGCCTTGAAATTTTTCTTATGTTGTCTTATGTGAAAAAGAAATTTCAGTTATATAATTGTGTTTGTGTGCCTTTTATTCTGTGATTACCAACACTGGATATATATATATATTATTAAACAAATGCCGTAATGCTTACCACATTCAAGCTACTTCCAAGTCCCTGGTTTTACTCACAAGCCTTTACTCTAGAACTGAAACCTGTTTGCAAGTGCTGTGTTTTGACAACTGTTTATCTTTGGTACCGAATGAGTCACCGGGCATACCTGGTACTTCCCCTAAAAGTGAAGTGCTTGCTAAATTTTGGTCTGCATTTTACCTGCCTATTGACTGGGCCTCCTGTCCATTTGGGACTACAAAATGGGAACAAAGACGTAGGTAAAGGCCTGTGCATAAAAAGGGAAAGGTGCCAGAGTCATTTCATAATTTTATGTTTTATTTTTACCTGTCTGTCTACTGAGTAATTTATTGCCAAACCACACCAGGTCAAAAAACAGGAGGCATTTACTTTTTCACAGTGGGATGGTGAGCTCAGTTAGAGTTAACTCTTTACTAGGCCCTATGCTAAGTGATTGTATATATTTACATTTATACACATACACACACATACACACATATATCATACATAAATTACATATATACATATACATTATACATTTATATTGCCACACATACATATCACACATATATTACATTTATACACAAATTATATATGTATGTCAATTACAAATATATTGACTTATCAATCAATCACAAAGCTATTCTTTCTCATCTAATTTCATGGAGATTTTCCATATAACCTCTCCCACCTCTGGCAGACATTTTTGTGAGGAATGTACAGACCATATTTTAATGTATTTCAGCAGTGCCCAATAGTAAATAAGAGAAATAACTTAGGAACAGAAATTTAATTGAATAGTCTAAAGACTGAACTCTGAACAATTGTAAGAGATGTAGAACTCTTGGCAACCACAGCGATATAAAGAATTCAGCAAAGCATGAAACAATCCAACACTGACTGTCATGGGTCAATGAAGCAGTCTTGGAGAAAGACAAGGAATCAGATGACAAAAGGAGAGTATACCTAGACCAGAACAAGGACAGAATCTTTCAGGAGACCCTCCTGAAGAAGGATATCCCCAGTTCCCTAGAGAAAAGGGATATAGAGACATAACTATAGAAAATATGCAGTTATACTACACTGTGGATAAGCATTTTAAAAATAACCTTTTGGTGAAATACAAGCAATTTGTTCCAAAGAATACTTTAACTCTTCTCAATAAATAATGATATTTTATTAAATCTTACATTAAAAGAACCCCTTTAGGTGCTGAAACTACTAAACCCAGTTGGCACTAGAATAAATCACACTGCTTCCAGGTTGGCTAGTACAGCTGGGTTCCAACCCTTTTAGAATGTCGCGATTACCATAGCCTAAGCCACCATTGTCTCTGACCTGGAACACTGTAATGGCCTCTTAATGAGCTTCCTTAAGTCCACACTTAGTGCCCCCCACCCTCCATACACTTTACGGTCCACACAACAGCCAAAGTTTAAGTAGGGCTTCCATATATCAAAAAAGTATGATGTTACTATTTATGCTAATGCCTTTATAATGAATGATTCAGGTACCCTCAGAGGAAAGAATTCATTATTTTCAATGCAAAGTGGAGAAACAAACACCATCCCTTCTCCATGTCTCTCTATGAACCCAGGACACAAAATCCAGGAACACAAAATGTATCTTCTGCTTCTGTGAGCAAAGCATCTTTCCCTGTGTCTCAGGAAGAGATTATTCCAGAAGAGATTATTACTCTAACCAGTAGTAATCATTTGATTTCAGGTTATAATTGTTAAAACTTGGTTTTCCTTATGTCACTGGCCAGTCCTAGATTTCCACTGATGATTTCTACTCTTCTTCCCAATTTTGGAGTAGTTCTGTTTACCATCCTCTACTCTGCTATCCTGAAATTACACGTAGTTGAACTCACCCATTCCCATAGTTTTATATAGCATTTGTACATTGGTGAACTGGAAATGTACATCTACCATTTTATAAATGCAGTCACATTCAACATGTCTTTTTGACTATCTAATGGATAACTCAAACTTGCAAGTCCAGAACAGAGCTCTTGAATCATTCCTCTGACCTCTGAAGTGTCCCCATTTCAGGAACTGGGGAGCAAAATCCCCTCTATTTTTCTGCTCTAAAACTAGGGAACTGTTCTTAACTCTTACCTTTCCTTGTCTACTCACTCACTGCCATAGCTATCAGCAAACTCTATCATCTCCACAATCAAAACATCTCAAAATACGGTATTTGTTTTTCTCTCTCTGACTTCAATAAAGATGTTAAAAAAAAGACAAAAAAACCCACATCTCAAAATAGAATTCAGAACCCAATCACTTCTCACCACTGCTACCACACTGGTCCAAACACCAGCTTCTCTTCCTTGGACTACTGCAACCATCTAACTGGTTTTGCTGTTTCCACCCTTGCTCCACCTACACTCTGTTTTTCACACTACACCTAGAATGGTGTGTTTAAAATGCAAATCTGATCACTCTCCTGCTCAGTCACCCCAAGTGTATTTAGAATAAAGTCTATTTTCCTTTTATTGAACTCTTCTTGCCCTGGCCCCATGCTCTGATCCCTGACCCTAATCTCGCCACTCTTCTCTTCACTTGTTCTGTTCTAGCCTTACTGTCTTCTTTGTAACCTCTCCAATAAGCCAGGAACATTCTCAACTCACAGCCTTTGCCCCTTCATTACTATGACTCAAAGGCTCTTCCCTACCTCCTCCCACCACACACAAACTTTCACACAACTCAGTACATTCAGGCTCTGCTCAACCATCACCCTCTCAGAGAGGAGGGTCCACACCACTGTTGACACCCATCTCCCATTATTCTAGATCCTCTTGTGCTGTTTTATCTTTCTAGCCTTTTATATATGTATGTGTTCATTTGCATATCACCTGTCTTCCTCGCTAGAATGTAAACTCCATGATATCAGGGATAGTCTTGCTTTAATTCACAACTATATCCCCAGTGTCTAGAATGGTACTCAGCACAAAGTAACTGTTCTGTAAGTATTTCAGATGAATTATTATATTAGCTAGCATTCAAAATTGACATCTAACATGGCTTTGCTTTACAATGGACCTGGAACTGATTAACATATAGGGCAATACTAATGCAAACATTAACAAAGTGACTCTTTAAAAAGAAATTGATACACATCAAAAAGAGATCTTACACCTGTATTTCACTTAAATAAATCAGCTGAAAAAAAGGGGAGTCATAAACCAAAATTTTAAACAGATAATGCCATTTGTTAATCCACTACCACCACTCCACCAACAATATTTTCTATCCATAAAAAGTTTTCATTTACTCTGTAGATTTCTATTATGTTCATTTTATCTACAAACATGAAGATAGACCACTTACTCCAATTTGCCATTGCTTAAATTGTATTTTAAATTCAATTTTTCCTGTGTTTATTTTGTGTCCTCTCTACTTACTGTATAGTACACTGTATTGATTAATGGCAAATGTATATCTTGGGCACATGCCTGGAAATCTCTAGATTTACACAAGCTTGTGGTACCGATTTGATTTTGGGGATTCTCCCTCCTCTGGACCAACTCTATAACAAAGGAAATTTTTTAAAATATCCAAAATAAAAAAGATTTCCTTAGTACAAATAACTCTTGATTGTTAAAAAAAAATGTCTAAAATCCACTTAAACTCTCAATATTTATTGATGATAAATAAAAATGTCTTAAATTATGATTTTACTAAGTTTTTGAGAAAGCTCAAGGATTTAAAAATAACAGTTAAAGGGCTTAAATTCATTAAACATTTCAGATTGTTTTCCCTCCACACTTACATGTATTTATTGTCTTCTTTACTATCTATTAAGGGAAAGTCACCAGTTTCAAAGATCACAATGTTTTCAATTGATCACATATATTTTCCAGAACTCTTTATTCCAGTGTCAAGCTACTTGAATGTTCCAGATAGATAAACCTGTTTTATTTAGATAAAAGTTATCAGGACAACACTATTTTTAATTCAAATTAAATATTTTCTGAGGATTATTTATTGGGTGTTTTATCTCTAAAATTTACCTGAATTTACTTTTTCTGTGAATTTCCGAGATGTACTGCATATGGTTAAAGACCAAAGATATAGTAAGTGCTCCCCTTTTTCCCAAGCTAGAGCCTTTATAATAACACAGAGTCGATCTAAATTAGATTTAAAAGTTTATGCCCAAGGGAAGTGTTTCCTATTAGCTAGCAATGTATACAATTAAACTCAAAGCATGGTCATAGTGTTTTAATCAGGAAAGCTAAGAGTCATTTCTGTCCTGTGGGGTAATAAATGAAGGCAAAAGCAATTGAACATGCTTTCTGATGTGCTAAGTGATATATGGCTCTCCTGAGTCACCAAATTGGAAGGGCCACATGCTTAGTTAATCAACATTGCACAGTCATATTGAGGGAGAGGTGATAAATTTAACAGATGTTATACTCACAGGGGTCAGGGTAAAATGGACTTGATCCACCACCTCAGTAATTAAAGAGATGTCTTTAAATGCCTATTATCAAATGCCTGACTATAAAAGAGAATGAATTTTTTTATTCTCAATCATTCACTGTAAGTGGATTTAGTAATACTATCCACCACAGTGGTCGAAGCTGGCCACTGACTAATATGTACTAACTAATATATTGACAGTTAGGGAGAAAATCAGATCCTGGGCGACCAGTTAATGTATTTCCTTCCAGAATTTTCAGAGCTGATTAGAACAAAACCACATCCAGAGAAAACCGTTAAGACTACACTCAAATTGCTGATCCTGTAGGCTTTTCTCCTTCAAGAAAAAGCCATGCATTCTCTGCCTAGAAATGCTACATTTCTTGCACACAATCTAAGTGCAAAAGGATGAAAGGAATTCTCAGCTCAAATTCAGTCACCTTCCATTTCAATTATGTATACCACAACTTCCTGTGTTTGCAAATTTGTTTGAATGCGCAAGTGATATTTCTGGAGTTACAAGTTTGATGCCTGTTTTCTGATGACAGCATGTTTTCTGTTCTGAAATTCCAGTTACCATTTAAAATTTTTTAAGCATAGAAGTTGAATTAACTAGCATATGTGGATTATTCCTATTAATGAAGAGAATAGGGTTTCTTTAGAGGTCTTTATGGTTCAACAAATTTGAAATTCTTTTCAATTTCCATCATCTCTGTCTACTACCATCAGGTCTACAGTTGTAATGTTGCTATTTGGTTAGTTGATTGTAGTTTAGCCATAAAAGAATGGTGTCTTGGAAGATGACCATTTCCCTTTCTCTCATAACTCTTTAGGACTAGAGAAGAAAGCCCTCGCTCTTTTCCTCTCCCTTCTGTATCCTCAGTATTGGCTGGAAAAATACACTCGTAAGTAAATCTAAGGAGAGGAAAGAAGGAAACATCTCTTTTCTCATCCAATGCCATATTCTGGGCAATCTTCCCAATTCTAAATCTGCCCTTGATAAACCACCACTTGGGTTGAACTTCAAATCCAAGAGTGACTGAAATTAAAAATTGGGGCTTCACTTTACTGATAACCATGTTCACAAAGTAAATTATTTCTGCAGCAAATCAGTTTGAAGATATTATTTTAAATATTTCCATCCACTTGTCTTACCTGGTCTCTTTTATGTCACTATCTCACGAGTCAGCCCAATCCCTTTGAGCCTGTTTACTCCATAGTAAAACAAAAATTAAAATTATACCCACTCTATCTCCTTTCACATTCTCTTCTTACTTTTATGGTTAATAATAAATTAATTAATGTCCCATGTCAAAAAAATATGAGCGCGTATAAAGTGTTAAAAACCTCTTTGTCCCAAACACTCTCTCTCAGAAACCCAACTCCTCCGACTTATCTTCTGTTAACTGCCACCTATTATAAAAAGAAGCAGGCCATGATTGAGTCATAACAATGGAAAAGAATGAAGCATAGGAAATCTTGGAGTAACATTACAGGAGGGTGAAAATGGAAAGAAACATATGTGGTATAATGTAAATGCACCATTCTACACCTTGGTCTTTGCTTTTTATTTAGTTCTGTACTTTATGGCATACAATACTCCTATTTCAGTATCTCAATATCTGACATACCTGCATGAAATTTCATTGTATGAATGTAACAAAATTTATTGAACTCCCTGTTGATGTACATCAGGGTAGTGTTAAATTTTGGTAGATATTATTAAAGACCTTCCATAAAGATGTAAATCTATACTTTTACTCAAGACCACCTTTAGAGCTGGGCAACCAGGACTCCTACTCTAAACTACATTTTAGAAGGCTCCTTTGGTCCTGCTCTAAGCATGGCTCTGCCAAGAATGGGAGGAAACCTCAGAACTAAGGGGACATGTCCACCCAGGACCTATATTCTCTATTCCAGGTAATACTCTGAGTATCTGGGGCTGTAGAATTTTCTGTCCAAACATACCTGAACCTGCTTCCAGGGACTGGAAGGGTATGTTCCTTGAATCTGTTCTTCTTGGGATGGAATGCAAGTGACACTCTGAGGTTTGACAGGTGGCCAAGGAGGGTTGTGAAGATGGGTGTGAGTGGATGGAGCTTGATGGCCACACATGTGTTGCCAGGCCCCTTCTGGTGAATGATTACACAGGGCTGGGACATGAACAGGGGCAGACTGAAAGCTGGCAGCTTATATTCCATTCTTGTCCCATAAGTTTAAGAGCTTGTCTGCTCTTGCTAACAGGACCTAACAGTTTTTGCTTCCAGAACCCTTGCTATCAGTTAGTATTATAATTTTATTTTTCATTTTTGCCAGTCTGAGAATTTTTTAAAAATATATTTTATTGTATTTAAATTTCCATTTATTTAGTTCATATTTTCACATACTGATAGGCCATTTCAAGTTTTTTCCAATATACTGCCTATTTTATTGTTTGTCCATTTTAAAAATTAGAATCAAATTAATAGGTTCCAGTTCAAGATGGCAGCATAGAAGGATCCTGAACTCATCTACTCATCTTCTCTCATAGACATACCAAATCCACAGCTATATATGAAACTGTTTCCTTTTGAAAAAAACCAAAAACCAAAAAACAAAAAACTAGATGAGCAACCCCTACACATCACACAAACAAGAGAAAACCCACACCCACATCGGAGTGGGTAGGAGAGGCTGAGACACGATCTGACCATAAACTCCACTCTCAGCACAGCAACCTACAATTGGGAGGAAATACAACTCAAGCTCCTCCCTGAGGAGCAAAGGATTTGAACTCCACATTTGGCTCCCCAACTTTTAAGATCTTCACCTGAGACGAACACCCAAAACGCACAGCTTTGAAAGTCAAAGGGACTTGCACCCATGAGTTACACAAGCCTGTAGTGAACTGAGAAACGGTTCTTAAAAGGTTCATGCAGGGCTTCCCTGGTGGCACAGTGGTTGAGAGTCCACCTGCCAATGCAGGGGACACGGGTTTGTGCCCTGGTCCGGGAAAATCCCACATGCCGCGGAGCGGCTGGGCCCATGAGCCATGGCCGCTGAGCCTGCGCCTCCGGAGCCTGTGCTCCGCAATGGGAGAGGCCACAACAGTGAGAGGCCCATGTACCGAAAAAAAAAAAAAAAAAGTTTCATGCATGCAGATTCACCTACCCTAGGGCCAGCTGACTGCTAAGCAGCCAGAATTTCTGTGAAAGAAGCTTATTTGATTATGAGAAACATATGGCCTGAAGGGCAAACATCTAATTTAACACATATCTAGGGGTCTACGGAAATATTCTCCAAACACGGAGGCCAGTGGGCACCATCTTTGCACTCTCCTTCTGCCTCACTCCAGCTAGCATGTATCTCCTGGAGAGAGCTTACACCCTCGTCTGGTGCTCTAATTTATATGGCTGCTACCCAGGTGACACCTCTAGGTCTCCTGGCTCTGGTGGTCAGCAGGACTTACACTTGTGGGTCCCACAGGACTGTAACAAACAGAGAAAAAGTTCTTAACAGGCTACCATCCCCCAGGTACAGCAGAGAGGAAGCACCTAAGGAGCCCAGTTTTTCTGTGAAAGAGATCTTAGCTTATCCTCATAGCTGCAACCTGAGAGGTAGGCTTCTAATTATACACACATCTAAGGGTCAACTGAAATCCTCTCCAGAGACCTTGGAGGTAGGCAATATCTTCACGCTTTCCCTCTGCCATGCTCCAGAGTGCCAGTATCTCCCCAAAGGGAGCTTATGCACGTTTGGTGCCCCAGTTTTTGTAGTGGCTGCCCTGGGGATGACCCTTGATTGACTGGCTCTCCTGGCCAATGAGGCTAGCATTCCTGGGCCCCATGGCACTATAACAGATGGAGAGACAGTTTCTGATCAGCTGCCACCTCCAGGAAACTGTCAGAGTGCTGACTGAAACACATCACTATTCTTTCTGTGAAAGGCCTACTTGCTTGTCCTGGAACTTTGGCCTGAAATTCAAATTTCTGGTTTGGCACACATTTAGGAGCTGGTGAAGTGCTCTCAGGGGATGGAGGCCAGTGGACACCATCTTTTTTCTTTCCTTCTTCCTTGCTCCAGATACCTTGCTGGTATCTCTTAGAAAGGAGTTTGTTCACTAATCTAATCTAGCACCCTAAATTTTAAGAGTGCCACCCAGGGGACACCTCAAGATCACCTGGTCCTCATGGCCAGTTGGGCTTATACTCCTGATCCCACAGGATTGTATATATTTGCATACTTTAAAAGCTGCTGCCTGAGGGTCTGGCTTCCAATCAGCCTAAATCTAGGTGCTGTCTGAGATCCTCCCCTTTGGGACTTACAGGGCTTGGCACAACCTTAACTACAGGGAGGCACTAAAAATAAAGTAGGCCACTTGGGCAATGACAAAGGTTTGAGAGATAACCAAGAGCTAGAGCAAAGTTGAATAACATTCATCTCCTACCCAAAGCAACTCCTTCAAGACTGAAATCATATCAAGCAGATTTTCTGACCACAACAGGACAAAGCTAGATATAAATTACAAGAAGAAAATTGGAAAATTCACAACAATGTGAAAATTAAACAACATGCTGTTAAACAACCAAAGGGCCAGAGAAGTAACCAAAAGATAAATCAAAAAATACCTGTGATAAATGAATACGGAAAATAACATCAAAACTTATAGGATTTAGCAAAAGCAGTAATGAGAAAGAAATTCATAGCAACAAATGCCTACATAAAGGAACAAGAAAAAAATCTCAAACAAATAAATTTATACCTCAAGGAACTGGAAAAGGAAGGACAAATAGAGTCCAAAGTTAGTGAAAGAAAGGAAATAAAGATCAGAGGAGAAATAAATAAAATAGCTAAAAAGAGAATAGAAAAGATCAATCAAACTAAGAGGTGTGTTTCTGAAAGATAAACAAAATTGACATACTTTTAGCTAGACTCACCAAGAAAAAGAGATGACTCAAATAAACAAAATCAGAAATGAGAGAGGAAAGATTAACACTGATATCAAAAAATATGTAAAGTATTATATGACACTACTATGATTGCTTCTCAGCCTTTTAGCTAAGATAAAGTGAGGGCATTATGCTAACATTGGACCCTTGAAGATATGGATAAATTCTTAGAAATATAAAATCTACTAAGAATGAATTATGAAGAAACAGAAAATCTGAACAGACTGATTACCAGTGAAGTGATTGAATCAGTAAGAAATAAAACCTCCCAACAAACAAAAGTCCAGGACCAGATGGCTTCACTGTTGAATTCTACCATATATTTAAACAGGAATGAATATCAACCCTTCTCAAACTTTTCCAAAAAGAAAAGGAGGGAACACTTCAGAATTCAATTTACTGGGCCAGCATTACCCTTATACATAACCATTGAAGGATACACCAAGAAAAGAAAATTACAGGCTAATACCCCTGATGAACATAGATGACAAAATACTTAACAAAATATTAGCAAACCAAATTCAACAATAGATTAAAATGATCATGCACCACGATCAAGTGGGATTTATTCCGGGATGTAGGGATGGTTCAACATCCACAAGTTAATCAACATGATACACCACATTACTAAAATGAAGGATAAAAATCATATGATCATCTCAATAGATACAGAAAAAGCATTTGACAAAATTCAACATCCATTTAAAATAAAAACTCAACAAATTGGGTATAGAGGGGAGGTGCCTCAACATAATAAAGGCTGTATATGATAAGCCCACAGCTAACATCATGCTCAATGGTAAAAAGCTGAAAGCTTTTCCTTTAAGATCAGGAATAATACAAGGATGTCCATTCTTGTCACTGTTATTCAACATAGTATTGTAAGTCCTAGCCAGAACAATTATGAAAGAAAAAGAAATAAAAGGCATCCATATTGAAAAGAAAGAAATAAAACTGTCACTTTTTAGAGACGATATATATCGAAAATTCTAAAGACTCCATTGAAGAAATGTGAGGACTAATAAACAAAATTAGTGAAGTTGCAGATACAAAATCCATATACAAAAATCATTTGCATTTTTATATGCTAACAAGTAACAAAAAGAGAAATTAAGAAAACAATCCCTTTTATAATTGTATCAAAAAGAATAAATTTAACCGAGTAGGTTAAAAACCTTTACACTGAAAACTATAAGACATTGATTAAAAAATTGTAGAAGACATAAATTAATGGAAAGATATGTCACGCTCATGGATTGGAAGAATCAGTGTTGTTAAAATATCCATTCAACCCAAAGCCATCTACAGATATGCAATGCAATTTCTATCAAAATTCTAATGGTGTTTTTTTCACAGACATAGAACAAATAATCCAAAAATTTCTATGAAACTACAAAAGATCCTGAAAAGTCAAAGCAATCTTGAGAAAGAATAACAAGGCTAGAGGCTTCATGCATCCTAATTTCAAACTATATTACAAAGCCATAGTAACCCAAACAGTATGGTATTGGCATAAAAACAGACACATAGATCAATGAAACAGAATAGAAAGCCAAGAAATAAACTCACACATAAAGAGTCAATTAATATGACACAGGAGCCAAAAATATAAAATGGGGAAAGGACACTCTCTTAAATAAATGGTGTTGGGAAAACTGGACCTCAACCTGCAAAAGAATGAAAAGGGACCACTACCTTACACCATACACAAAAGTTAACTTGGAATGGATTAAAGACTTGAGTGTAAGACCGGAAGCCATAAAACTCCTAAAGGAAAACATGAGCACTTTGACTTTGGTTGATGATGATTTTTTGATTGTTTGTCTTGACACCAAAAACAAAGGCTACAAAAGCAAAAATAAACAAGTGGGACTCTACCAAACTAAAAATTTCTACATAGCAAAGGAAACTATCAACAAAATGAAAAGGTAACCTACTGAATGGGAAAAAATATTTGTAAATTGTAATATTTATAAATATTTGCAAATTGTAATACTGTAATATTTGCAAATTGTAATATTTGCAAATATTTGCAAAAATATTTGTAAATATTTGCAAATTGTATATCTGATAAGGGTCTGATAAGAGGTTAATTTCCAAAATATATAAAGAATTTAAACAACTCAACAGTAAAAAAAAAAAAAATTTTTTAAAGATTAAAAAATTGGCAGAGGATCTGCATAGGCATTTTTCCAAAGAAGACATACAAATGGCTGGCAGGTACAAGAAAAGGTTTTCAACATCACTAATCATCAGGGAAATGCAAATCAAAACCACAATGAGATAGCACCTCACACCTGGTAGAATGGCTAGACTCAGAAAGCCAAGAGATAACAAACTGGGAAGATGTGGAGAAAAGGGAACACTTGTACACTGGGAATGTGAATTGGTACATCCACTGTGTATGAAGTTTCCTCAAAAATATTAAAAATAGAACTACCATGTGATCCAGCTATTCCACTTCTGAGTATTCATCCAAAGAAAATTAAAATGCTAACTCAAAAAGATATTTGCACCCCCATGTTCATTGCAGCACTGTTTACAATAGCTAAGACATGAAACAACCCAAGTGTCCATTGATGGTTGAATGGATAAAGAAGTTGTGGTACATATATACAATGGAAGACTACTCAGCCAAAAGTAAGATGGAGATCTTACCATTTGTGAAAATATGGACAGACCTTGAGGGGATTGTGCTAAGCAAAATAAATCAAACAGAGAAAGACAAATATATAATTTCACTTATATGTGGAATCTAAAACAAAACACCAAACTCATATATACACAGAACAGACTGGTGGTTGTCAGAGGTGGCGGGTTTGGGAGGGGGTAAAATGAGTGAAGGTATGAAATAAATAGTTATGAAGTAAATAGGTAATGGAGATATAATGCACAGCATAATAACGATAGTTATTAATACTGCATTGTATACTTGAATGTTGCTCAGAGAGTAGATTCTAAAAGTTCTCATCACAATAAAAACATATGTGTAACTATGTGTGGTGATGGATGGTAAATAGACTTATTGTGGTGACATTTCACAGTATACACAGATACTGAATCACTGTATTGTAATCCCAAAACTAATATAGCATTATATGTCAATTATATCTCAATAAAAGAGCAAAGTAATAGTTATTAATCTGTTCTCGTATATAATTTATCTCTTGTATATAATTTATTCATTTTGAGAATGTTATAAATGTTTGATTCTTGTATGTAGGACATACCTGAGTTTTAAATCTCACAGCATTTTACCTTTTAATTGGTATGTTGATCTCATTTATATGTATGTGATAATGAATATATTTGACCTTCAGTCTACATACTTTGTTTTTTCAGATTTTTAATTACTCATTTGTTTTATTTTTATCCATCTCTTGTAGTGATATCTGCATCTTCTTTCTTCCCTCCTCTTAGAAATTGTAGTGAGTTAAAATCCATTCTTAATTTTCAACTGGTTTTCCTTCAGAATTTTAAATCATATGCTTAAAACTCAGTTTTCTAAGTTATAAAGTTTAGAAAGCATCTATTGTTTCCACACTATGAAAGGTTAGATACACATTTCCACTTTCTCTAACATTTCTCCTAGTTTGTTTTATTACTTTTATATTTTGATCTTTATGAGTTTATATTCTGATTTCTAAACATAATATGCCTACAAATCTTTACCCTTCCTTTTACATTTATATGAATTCAAAATGCACAGGCAGTTTTTGATACTATTGCTTCCCCATTTCCTAGTGTTTGTGTTGTTTTGTTTTGCTTTAAATTTTAACTTTTCAGTTGTGCAACAGATGTCAAAACTGGCCTTAGCACTTTTCAACTTCTCCCATAAGACATGAGTCTATGTTTTTATCTCTTAGAATATGCTTTACCCAGTGGAATGCTGTGGAGGGATATCATGTGGATTCTGGCCCAAGATCTCAGGAGGCCTTGCAATTTCTTCTCTTGTGGTACTTTTGGGACCCCTACCACCACCACCTGCAAAAAAGTCTGGGGTAGTCTTGTGGATGGTGAGAGACATGTGACCTGTTACCCTCACTGGCCCTGCCAACAGCCTTCCAACCATCAGACATTTGAGTGAGGCCATCCTGGATCATTCAACTGCCAGGAGACATGTAGCTAAAAGCGGATGCCTGAGAGCCCAGAGACATTGATCAAGTTGCCCAGATCAGGAAGACTGCTCAACCTACACACAGAACCATGAGCTAAATAAGAGCTACAGTTTAAAGTGATTACATTTGGGGGTGATTTGTTTCATAGCAAAAGCAAACTGATACAGGTTGGTTGACAGAATTCATAATTAAGATTTTTCCTCGGCAGTGTCTCATGGGTACTATACTCTCTGAGTCCTTTCTTGTTTAAGAAAGGACTGTTGCCTTTATTAATGAATAAAAACGTAGCTGGTTATTAAATTTTAGAATCACAATTTTTTAAATTCAGAATTCTGAAGACGTGCTCTACCATCTCTTGACATGGCATACTGCTATGAAGAATCTGAGTTTAGCCTAATTTTTCCTCTTGAAGGTAACTACTTTTTCTGATGGATGACTGCAGCACTCTTTATTTAATCTTGAACATTAATATTTATGCCATATGACCCCTCAGGGTTGATAATTCTACTTTCTTTTGGAATATGGTATTCCAAGTTTAGATTTATAAACTCAGTTCTTCTTTCATATATGGAAAGTTTTATTACTTTTTGGTATTCATTTCAGCCTCTAATTCAAAGACAACAACTACACAAATGTTGCATCTCCACTCTCTCATCTTTATGGCTAAGTGCTTTCATTGTTTTATCTATGTAATTGCCTCAAACATGTTCTTGCTTCCACATTATCTAGCAGTAAGGGTACAGAGCTGAAAGGAATAATTAATTTTATACAGCCTGGACTCCTAGTAAAGAGAGATAGCTGAGGCAGGATGTCTGTGCCTCAGTTTCCTCATTTATAGAATATAGAGAATAGTAATACTAACTAATGGAAGTTTTCTGAGTAGTCAGTGAGCCTTATAAAAGTAAGACCCTCAGAAGAGTTCCTAGTATGTAGTAAGTAAATATTAGCATTAAGCAATTAAGTGTTTATTACCGTTATAAATTATCACTGGCTCTTTTTTCATCATGTTTTCTTCTTATTGCTTCCAATATGGTTTTAATTTTTGTAAAGACCTTACTATTATCTTCAATTTCTTTCCATAGCTTACCCACCTCACTTTTTCAATTTGTTCTATTTTTCTGTTCTCTTTTAACTCTTTTCCAACTTCTCTGGTATTTTGTCCTTTTTTTTTCCTTCAAGTCCCTGTTCTCTTTCATTTCCACATACTTCTTAGAATCAAATTCTACTTTTCTAATGTAAATTAAAATTATCCCACGTGCACCATTCCAAATACCACTTTGGTGATCTGCTCACTCTGAAAAGAGAAATCCCAAAACACAAAGTGAGACAGCCACCAAGTGATTTAGAATTTATTTATTGCTCAGAAACTACAAAGCTAGCTTCTGTTTCCGCTCTCTGCTCTTTCCTACCTTACCTCTACCACACATTTTTTTGTGTTCAAACTCCAAGCTACATAAAGTAGTAAGCTTGTTTGAGACCAGATGCTACTGGTGCCTCACATCCATCCACTTCTGATTTCAGCTGGAGCTCTAGTGGACAGTTCTGCGGGGGCTCAGTTTTGCTTCAGACCACCAGCACCTAATCTGAAGTGGGAACCGTGCATCCTTCTGCCTGTAGTCTCATCTCCTTCTTAGATGCTTTGAGAGCCTGTTCATCTCTCACAAGTACTGCTTGGAAGCATAGGGCAGGCAGGACCCTTGAAACAACCTTCAACTAATAAGAGACAGGACTCTGTAGATAAATGTTCTGCCTCCTCCAAGTGGAAAATTCTGAGAGGTATTCTGTACACTCTTCAGAGGTCCCAGTGGAATCTAACGCGAATTACTCACCACAGAATCTTTGATAAAACTCTGGCTTGCCAACTTTCCCTCCATCCTTGTCTTTCCCTCCCTGATCACTAATTCCTGTGTCTGAAATCACTATCTAAATAATCTCTGCACCAAAATCCTTGTCTCAGGCTTTGCTCTGAAGAAACCCAAACTAAGACATATATCTATACAATCTCTCTTTAAGCCTTTTCCCCCCATTTCCCTGAATGTGGAACTTAACCCCAAGTAATATCCCCAAACTTTTATAGCCTATTCCTGTCCCAAGTTCATGTGATTTACACTGAAGTATTGTTCCTTTGGTAACTTAGGATCAAATATTTAAAAAAATATGCATCCTGATTGAGATTTAGAGCTGTAGATGAACTTGTCTCATGCAAACAGGGGATTTTCTCCTTTTTTAAATTTTTATGGTTTTCATTTACCTAGGAGGATTTTTGTTGAGCAGATATAAATAAATTCTAAATCCCTAAAGATAAGAAATTATTTTATCTATTATCATAGAGCTTCCAAACGTAATATGTGATGCTTCTGAAAAATAAAGAGGTTATGGTCAACACTAAATTCTCTTTGAAATGTATAGTTCCATGCTTGGTACTAAGCCATAGTTCCATGGTCTCAATTAGAAAAGTCAAAAAGCTTCCTTTGTCTAGAAAGTTTAGAAACCTTTAGTAATTGAAGCAGAAAAAGTAGATGGTCTAAATGTTAGATGACCAAACGCAAAGGGAATTTACACTTTGTTTCTCATTACCTTAACTGTATAATCAGGGAGAAGGGTTGTGTGAATAGCAATGTCTACAAATAGGAAAACAACACATTTTAATAATTAGTTTCAAACTTCATTTCCATTTAATTTAAACTAGAATTATAAGCAAACACAGCTAGCTGCAAATTTATCTACTTTCCTTTGAAAATGCAGTTTTTATTAATATTTGCATAATTCGTAAAAAGTGTGGTAGGAAGAAATACTACAATAACAATTTTGCAACATGCTAACTGGAGATAGTGACTTAAGAGAGCAAAGAATTCTTAACTAACATTCTGTTTTGTATATTAGCATCACATATGTTGAAAATATTTAATTCCCTGGCCACAAAAAAGATCTTAAATTTAAAAAATATATATAACTGATTTACCTAGTAAGACTAGAATTTACTTATATAATGTTTAAACGTATACGTTAGATCACTAAAATTCTAAGTGACTTACTTATTTTATACCATTCATAGAATCTAGTTACTTAAAACTAGATTTAAAACAGCATGTCTTAAAGTAACTCATTCGTTCAGTAGTAGCATTTTTGGAATGCCTTCTGTCTTCCACGCTATGCTAGGCAGCAGGAAGGAGAAGGGACCCTTGACTGCACAGAGCTGACAGTCCAGAGAGTATCAACATGTAAACAGGCAATCCCAACACAGAATGAGCAATGTCATGATCAGACAAAAAAAGAGACCTGTGGGAGCACCCAGGACTGTCTAATCCAGATTTATAGAATAAGAACAATTTCTCAATGGCAATCCTTATCTAATTGCCTAATAATTGAAATAAAAAGCTTTTTCTATTACAAAGCTGGTTCCCTAAAAGAGATCAAAAGAAACTATTTACCTGAAAAGTTCCACTCAAGTTAGAATTATTTTGCATTTTCATGTCTTTAAATAGGCAGAGAGAGAGAGAGAGAGAGAGAGAGAGAATGCTTTCAGTATAAATCTGTCTTTGAACAGATTTCTTCTGAAAGTGATTTATTGGCTATGATTAGTTCTCTGTAAACATCCTAAAAGAGCAAAGTTTTAATACCTCAAATTATTCAGGAGAAAATGACCCAAATACCTTCATTAAATGCCCTTTGATAAAGGCAGAATACTGTTGTTAATCCTAATTAAAGTTCTTTATAATTTCCAAAGGACGAAGAACAAAAAATAATGACCTAAAAGAGAGACACTGATTACCTCAATGCATCATTCTGTTTCTTTAGAAGATAAATGTTATATGAAGGTAAATCAATATTGGGAAGAAGAGTTTTAGCCCACTTAACTGTACTAATATTTAATATTTATTGAGCATTAACAATATATAGGGAACTGTTTAAAATTTTAAGTTAGTCATGGTTTCTGGCAAGAGATGGTTATTTTATTTTTAACTGCATTTGGGTCCCAGCCATAACTCTTATAATACCATGCATTCTCTATTAGAGATCTAAATGTTAATTGTTATAGAATTGTTAAATTCTTTACAGGTGACTTTAGACAGATCAACTGCCATGTGTTCACAGCCCCTAAACATCAAGCATAGTGATAGATAAAACTATTAGCATAAAATTATTTAAACATATAGAAAACTCAATGTAGTCTATTTTTTAAAAACTAATAGCAAGTTTGCAGGATAAAAATCAACATGCAAAATTCAATTTCATTTCAATATAATAGTAACAAGCAATTGGACATGGAACTTTTATAAAACAATACCATTTTCAAATAATCAGACATATGTCTGACAAATACTGCAAGGTCTAAACACTACAATATAGTGCCGAGAGAATTAAAAGAATAAATCAATGGAGAGTTATATCATGTTCGTGAGTCAGAGGATGAGATGTTGTTAAGAGGTTGATTCTCTCAAATTGATCTATAGATTTAATACAATCTCAATCCAAATCCTATTAGGCTTTTTGGTAGAAATTGACAAATTGATTCTAAAACCTTCATGGAAATGCCAAGGATGTAGACTAGCCAAAACAACTTGGAAAAGAACAAAGTTGTAGAACTAGCAACACCTGATTTCCAGGTTTCTTATAAATCTAGAGTAATCAAGACAGTGTGGTACTGTTGTAAAGACAGAAAAGTAACTCAATGGAACAGAATGAAGAGTCCAGAAATATACCCACACAAATATGGAAAACAAATTTTCAACAAAGTTGAAAAGACAATTCAGTAGGGAAAGGACAGTGTTTTCAAAAAATCGTGCTGGAAACATTGGATGTCCATATACAAAAAAATCAACTTCAATATATACCTCATATCTTATACCAAAGTTAACTCAATTGATCATGAACAAAAAATTTAAAAGTATAGGAGAAAAATCTTTGTGACCTCAGGACAGGCAAAGGTTTCTTAGATGCAGCACCAAAAGTGCAATCCATAAAAGTAAAACTGATATATTGGAATTCATAAAAATTAAAATGTGTTCCCTCTGAAATATACAGTTAAGAAAAGGAAAAGACAACATAAATGGGAAAAAACATTTGTAAATCATATATCTGATAAAGGAATTTTATCTACATGTATAATGTCTTGAAACTGTACCCTTTAAACATGTACAATCTATTGTGTGCCAGTTATACCTCAATAAAACTGTTTTGAACATTTACTGGAATATTATTCCTTATTAGGTAAAGTGCATTCTATAATGTCACCTTCTGCTTTTCTGGTATGGATTGTTCCCATATTTCCCAGAATAAAATAAAAAGCAGCTTGCAAAATTCATTCTAAGCAGTTTTCAGGCAGTTTTCTGGAGTCTGAGAAAATTTTGTAAACAGTAATGAAAATGTGTGCTGCCTTTTCATGAGTCTCTTCAGAGGGACACTTATCCTCAAATGAGCATTAACCTGGGAAAGTACAATAATCAGACCTAGTTTTTAATCAAGTTCCAGAACAGTTTTCCTTAACTCATTTTCTCGTCTCAATGTTACCCACTACGCCCTTAGGTAGAAATAATTTCCACCTATTCAGCCTTTCTCTTATCAATACTACATTTTAAAGATTGGCTTTTCCTAGACTATTTGGACAATGGACAAAGAATTTCATTACTAAATATGTAAACTTCCCTTGTGTCCACAAGGACATCCTACAATGTAAATAAAGACTATGCTTCTAATCCATCACCTTATCTGAACTCCTGCACCAGCAAAGAAACAACATAATCATGTACTAAAAACTCTCCTTTAGCCAACCATGAGGAATAGTAATGTGTCCACTGAGCACCAGGGAATTACAGAGCAAATATATTTGCATGTAAATTATGGATACATTTATAAATTTAATAAAACCAAGCAACAAATCATGCAATGAAATTGGGAATCAAACCAGGTGGGAATTGGCTTTAAGTGTCCAAGGACAGAAAGAATTATTGACAGAAAAAGTTCCAGTGTGAGTATAAGGTACACTGACTACCTGAGGACAAATATTTATCAGACCTATTCCTATATGAGAGAGACACACACACACACACACAGAGAGAGAGAGAGAGAGAGAGAGAACATGAGAGCGAGCTTCTTTCCAAGATGAATGTGACTGAACCATTCCACATGTGAAGCATGGCACTTAAACTCTGAATGTGTTTACCCAGAATGACTTGCAATACACTTGTAATACCACTATTGTCACTTAGCTTCTGTATCTAGAAATGAGAGTCAAGGAAAAAGGATCAAGCCAGGGAAGTCTGATGAGTTTGGTTATCTAAAAGTAGTTAAACTTTCATTCAAAATAAAACCCCATAGAATCTACACCTTATATCATGAAAGCAGATAAAAATACAAAAGACTTGTGTTTTTATTTTTTCAAAGCATATAAGTTTTTACTTTCATGCAATTTTAGGATCCTGTAAAACCAACCTTCATTCAATATATCAAGACACTCTCTAATCTATTTAAAGTGGCAAGGCATTTTCAGCACCAGGCCAGAGGGTTAATGTCATGGCAAGAAAAGCCATAATAACTCAAGTACAATTTTTATGTGATACACTCAAAGAAATTATTGTAATGAACGAGACATTTCTGTAAGTACTAGGGGGCATTTTCAAATGGAAAATGGTTTAACATGAAAACATAATTAAATTCCAGACAAAATGAGTCAAAAATAATTTAACAGCATTCTTATTATACAGTTAGTTTATTTGTTCAATCCACTTAATTTATCAGAGCCCACATGGTAAAAATAAATAAATAAGTCTAAGACAATGGCAGCCTTATGAGAAGCACAGCTATTCTGGTCACCCTCAGCTTATTTCATCTTTTCCCATGGAGAAGATGACCCCAAGACATTTAAATCATCCTAGTTATTGATTAACCCAAAGGCAAGGTCTTTTGTATGAAAAAGGCATTGAATGAAAAGCCCAGTCATAGATATAAACACAGATAAGTCAGAGCTTTCTGAATCTATTTTTCTCTACATAAAATGGAGATCGGGTAAAAATATACCATCTAAAATTCTACATTCACACGTTGCTCAGGAAATACCAACCAAAAAGAGAAATGGTATGGGGAAAAAGGAAAGAACATGTTAACTCTTAAATGAAAGATATTATAGAATTCAAAACTTAAAAATTATAAGTAATAAATCCTATATTTTTCTACACACATTTTTTCAAACTCCTCTGTTTTAAATTACCCAATAAAATGTACAATTGCATGTGACTCTAGATAAAATATTAGCATCAAAAGGATCTTAGATGATTTCTAAATCAAAATATGACTCTTCAAAGTCCTGTCTTAAACCCTCCAGAGTATCTCTACTGCCAAAAATAAAGTTCGAATGTCCTTCATTCAAAGCCCTGCATGTGGTGTGGTCATTTCCTTTTCTAGCTGCATTTCTCAGTTTCCCCAGCAGCCCCTGACTCAATTGTGCAGGGAGGACACTTGCTCACTGTTTCTTAGATAAACCACATATTTTTATGCTTTTTTTCTCTTTTCCACTTGGCAAGTTCTTATCTTTCCACTCAGCTCTAATGTCACCTCTGCTGTGAAGATTTCCCTGATCATTTCCTGTAAAGATGGTTGTTCCCTCTCTGCTCACAGTGTAGTGAAAAGAACCAGAGGATCCAGAGTCCAGCATGAATCCAAAATTTCCAGCTTTCACCCACTGATCATCTGGTCCTGAGTAGCTTACCAAATTCCTCTAATCTTTGTTTTCTTATCTTCAAAGTATTTTAGTTCAGCAATTGCTTTACTATGTAATATGAGGGCCAGATACTATAACGTACATAAACTATGTAGATCAGAACCTAACACATAATAGATTTGTAATGAATGATAGCTACCAATATTAGTATTCCTCACTACTCTACATAAGAGTTCACTGTCATTATTTCACTTATGTCTGTACCCCACACTAGACCATCAGAGGGAGGGGTCATATTTAATCTTCTTTGGATTCTTAACAGCTAGCATAGTGCTGGCAGAGAGTCGTCCCTACCTGAAGAATGGACAGATGGAAAGATGGATGAATATGTCATAGAGTACAACACCTTATTTTACAGCTGAAGAAACCAAGGTCCAGCCTATTTAAGAGATTTGCTGTAGGCCACACTTCTAGTTAGTGAAAGAAAGAATGCGATAGAGCAGAAGCAGAGAGGATTTAGTTATCAGGATTTTTCCAATTTGGAACTGCATTTCCTCCACTCAATGCTTTTTGGATGAGGTTGTATATTAGGTAGGTCTGCTTTCCTCCAATATCTGCAAGTCATGTGACTCAAGCTGACCAATAGGACCACCCCTCTTCCTCTCTGCACTACTGTGATTAGTTCAGGGGTGGAATTATAGCTCAAGCAAGGCCATGAGAGTTCTTTAAAAGTCACTACTCTCCTTAGACGGATGCTGCTCTGAGACCAAAGCTTAGCTAAATGATAGAGTGGAAAGTGAAAGAGGAATACAATAAATGTTGACATCATTGGAAACTGTCTCAGGCTGCAGCTGAAGCTCCTTGTACTTCCACTGTTTGTTTGACCAGTACAAGTTGAGTTTCTAGCATTTGCAATCATAAGGATCCTAACACAATTTTTTTTCTAATTTCTAGACCCATTTTCTTCCTGTATATCTTGATGTCTGCTAAATAACTACCAAATAATGTAAAATACCAACAAGGACAAGTAGCAGTACACTAAACCAAGTGTTTCATTTCTAATGGCAAACCTGATGCATTTAACCTCAGTATCCACCAATTAATGTAGTGCCAAAAATTTGAATAAGATGATATTGCTAAAACTTGCTATTCCAAATATGACCCCTTACCACTTATAGAAATCATTTTTTTAATTGGAAAATTACAAGATTTGCCAGTCAGTTTTACTTTGTGTACAATTCTTACACAAAAGCATTTAACCCTGAGCTACCAACAAATTTGATATTTTAAAACATATCTGTTTCACACAGTGCTATCAACACAGCCCTCTCCCTATCACTTACCTTTGTGAAAACATTTCATTAATATGTTTTCATATATTAATATTTCATTATTATAATATGTTTTCATATATTAATATAATATGTTTTCAAAACAGAAATATAAAATGACTATTCTATCAGTGGGATACATTAAACTAGTTTATTAAAGACAAAATTTCAAAAGTCAAAATCTAAATCATTTTCTTACGGACCAATTTATTTACCTCCTAGGTGACAGATCGATTTTACATCTTTGACCTAAATATAGTTTAAACTCCTGCTGATTTACAGTTCAGGCTGGAATTTAATAAATGTCCTTTATAAATAAGTTAGGTATACACAATGTGGCATTGATGGTTGAAATTTAAAACAAACTACCATTAAGTTCCCTTATAGTTCTAGTATTTTATTGTTCTACAAAGCCTTGAATTATTTTGTTAAACTATATTCACTATTTAATAAAAATCTTTCAGGTAAGAAAAAATATAGAATCCAATGTATTAAAGTACTGATATCAAAAATCAGAACACTTAGGCCAATTTACCCAGAAGAACTGTCCAAAGCTTAATCTCTATCAATTATCCTTTCAAAAACTGAATGTTGGATTAAGATGTGAAAATCTTAATGAAATATTTATCCTAATAAATATTGAAAAATATTATGTAACAGTGTTCTCATTAAACTCTTTCTAAAACAACTATTTTAAATACCCTGTCCTACAGAGAATATTTTTAGTTCCTCAGTCATTATTCTTGAGTAATTTTAACTGAGAACTAGACACTCATGTTCTCTTTAAATAGCTCCACCTTTCTTAATTTACTCTAAAAAATTGTGCATGGTGAAGTAATATTTAAGGCATTAATTTACATGTTTCTTTCTTCCCCTTAGTCCTCTCACACCCCATCACTCTTATGCAACACTTATTGCCTTAGGATGAATTTGTCACAGCAAAACCAAAGAACAAATGAGTCAGATTATTGGCTTTCAACCTAATATACCAAAATCCAGGTATGAAACAAATAAAAGTGGAAGAATACTTGCTGTACAGTTTTTTCCCATTCAAGAGGGTTTTCCTGGAAAGTGTTGTGGAGAAAGCCATAGTTAGATGTTAATGACAATCTCTAAAGAAGGGAATTTATACCCTGACCCTCTCCTGAGTCAAACATCTGGTTTGGGGGTTGGAGAAATGGAGAGCTGAGAATGACAGAACCTCAAATAAGTCTGGAATTTTGAGAGTACAGAGGACAACTTCTCTTTTCCCCAGTAAAGCTCCAGGAATTTTTCCAGCCTTCTAGAGAAATCTGATGTCCAGATGATGAGGAACAGTGGATTAGAAATGTCTCCAGAAGGACTCCAGGAATCTCATCTTGAGGACAGCCTCACAGAGCCTCTAAAGGCTCAGCCCAGAGAGGCAGGTGGTGAGGACAGAGGGTTACAGAGCAGCAGACACCAGCATGGACTGGTAACTGGAGAACAGGCAGGACTGAGAATATACAACAAACACCAGTGTGGAAGCCCTGCTGACTGGAGGTAGGATGGAGGAGTAGATGATGATGCAGCAGTGGGTTTCTAACTGGGACTGATTGCACCCAAATGCCTGGCGTTTCCTGACCTTTCGCCCCACCAACACCTGATGCTATGTTGGCCCATTAGAACTTACATGGAACCTCAAAGAGATGAGGGTGTATTAGCTAACTATTGCCCTGTAGCAAATGATCATAAATTTAGGGAACTTAACACCTATTAGTTCACTTTTCTATGGGACAGAAGTCTACAGCAGCCACACTGAGTTTTTTGCTCAGGATATCACAAGCCTGACATTAAGGTGTCTGCCAGGCTGAGTTCTTGTCTGGAGGCTCAGGAAGGCTCTGCTCCCAAGCCTACTGAGGTTGTTGACAGAATTCAGTTCCTTGTACCTATAGGACTAAAGCCTGTTCCCAACTGGCTGTCAGCCAGGAGCTGCTCTCAGTTCATAGAGGTTAAACAGGTGTATCACTCTTAGTGTAACTGACACCATCTTGGTTCCTCCTGTACTTCCACTGACCCTACCCAGGACTGTACTGTGCGGGAAATTACTTCTCTGCTGTCAAGGGCTTTGCAGTTAGTAGATAATATTTATTTTTCTTAGGACTAGGTGGCATCTATGCTCTGTTAGTCCCCAAACAATGAAGTCCACAAACATTCGCTGACATGTTTCCGGTACCCATGAGACTAGTTACCCATTCATAAATCTTGACTTAGGAACATACTTCCGGTCTCCAAGCACATACCCCTGTACGCTAGGTTAACTATGAAATTGTCCCAGTGGCCCCTTGGCGGTGCACAGTGCAGCTACAAGTGCTTCCAGATCATTCTCTGCCTGATCCCACCCTGTGAGTAAGTTACCCTATAATAAACTGATGCATTGATTATATGGAGCTGCCAGCCTCATTTTTTGGTCTCTAGATACCTTCTCAATTCAGCAGGCACTTTTTGTTCCCTCTACCCTCCAACAACAGACCACTCTCAGCTCTCAGAGCCTGCCAGCATTCCTTGCCATGTGGCCCCTTCCATCTCTCAGGCCATTCATGAAGAATCTCCCTCACATCAAATCCTTCTCAAGCTTCAGATCTGATCCCTCTGTCTCTGATGTCTAGACCCATATTTAAAGGGCTCATGAAATTATGCCAGACTCACCAAGATAATCTCCCTTCCTTAAAGTCAACTAATTTGTGACCTCAACTATATCTTCAAAATCTATTCACAGCAGTACCTAGATTAGTGATTGACTGAATGACTGAGAAACATGTGACTTCTAGAGGGCAGGAGCCCTGGAGGCTATCTTAGAATTCTGCCACCACCGAGGGGGAGGAGTAAATTGGCCTAGGAAATCTGGAAGTCACTTAGAAACCTCTAATTGAGTATGTTTATGCTGAACTGACTAGGATAAAGTTTCTAGTCATCTTTAGTGGAATACAGGTCAAGAAAGAAATGACTCAATCCTGGAAAATTTCTTTAAAAATCATTCTGTATTACACACACCAGAGTTTGTAACTCATGTTATCTGTACCCACTCATATTATACCTTCTTTTGTTGTACTTCGCTTTATTGCACTTCACAGATATTGTGTTTTTTAAAAACTGAAGGTTTGTGGCAACCCTGCATTGAGCAAGTTTATCAGCACCATTTTTCCAACAGTATTTGCTCATTGTGGGTCTCTGTGTCACATTTTGGTAATTCTCATAATATTTCAATTTTTTTATTATTATCATTATATTTGTTATGGTGATCTGGAATCAGTGATCTTTGATATTACTACACTGATATGCCGAAGGCTCAGATCACAGTTGACATTTTTTAACAATAAAGTATTTTTAATCAAGTTATGTAGATTTCTTTAGACACTGATGCTACTGCACACTTAAAAGACTATAGTATAGTGTAAACACAACTTTTATATACTCTGGAAAACAAAAAGTCCCTTTGCACAGCCAGTTTTAAAAGTGTGACTCACTTTATTTAGGTGGTCTGAAACCAAACACACAATGTCTCCTAGGTGTGCCTGTAATGCTTAAGCTCATATGTAAACTTGGTATCATGACATGAAATTGTGTCAAAATCCCTTGAAACTTTTATGTGCATCCCCACATTACCAGAGTGAACATAGGTACTTGAAATTATAATACTTGGCCACCAGTCTTGCAGCATTTTCTATCTTTAGCTAATTCTATTCCTAAACCTTTCTGGCATTGTTTATATCCTACAACTCCTTTCACCTATCAATAAATCCGGAGCTATCCAGTCTGCTCCTCTCTGAGGAGCAGACTGGACCATCAAGAAATGTCCTCATATATACATTAGAGTCAGAGTGGGGCCAGGATATGAGGTTTTTCTCCCTGACCAACTTCTTTACCCCGTAGGTGATGGAACCCAGGTGAGACCCCAAGTCTCAGGGTCAGAAGTGCACCTGGGGAAAATTCAAAGAAGCAGCAGCCTTCTTAACATTCTTCAAAAACTAAGGATGAATAAGAAAGACCTGAAGGTGCCTGAAGGTGCTTTAAAGAGTACTCTTGAATTCCACTTCCTGTAAGAGTACTCTGATCCTTATAGACCAAAAAGGTTTCACTGGGAAATTGCCACTTGAAAGAACCCTGCATTTTGATAGGCAGCTGAGAGCCAGATTTTCCTGAGAATTAAAATTCCCCCTGTGGAAAATAAAGCAGAAAAACATTGAAGACCTCTACACTGAGACTACTTTCCTCAGCACCAAAAACACACAATTAATTTACACTAAAGTAGGATTTTTAAATGTTAAAATT
This sequence comes from Phocoena phocoena, assembly GCF_963924675.1. Taxonomy (NCBI): domain Eukaryota; kingdom Metazoa; phylum Chordata; class Mammalia; order Artiodactyla; family Phocoenidae; genus Phocoena; species Phocoena phocoena. Next base: position 50,994,273 of record NC_089220.1, on the reverse strand, counting down.
GTAATTTACAATTTGTCTGGTATAGGGCTGTTGCTTTTACCTTACAAAACAGAGAGTAAATCAGATTATCAGTAATGCCTTGACTCAGCTATAGTTTTTGCCCAACTATTACTCGTAATTATTCTGGCTCTAACCTTGATGCTAAGAGCTCTCCCCATGAACCAAAATAAATAGGAATAAAGGAGAATGGAATAAATTGAAGAAAGACACTCTTCCGTCAGCATCAGGAGCACCAAGCAGCCTCTAAATTTATTCAATTCTCACATTGTTTTTAAAGAAGACTGAGCTATTTATTTCTGTCCCGTGGGCAAACTCAGAATATAATGGACACAATGTCAGAGAGAATGAAGAAAAATGATGATATTCACCAGAAGAATAAATACATCTCTTGCAAAAATAAAGTTACCAGAGTCACTCTAAGTCCCATGTGATCAGCTGCTGGGAGACACAGAAGTGAGCCGAGACTATTGTTCAGAAAACTTGGGTAAATGAGGATTTATATTTATAATGAAGAAGCATCCGTAAAGATTGATAAGATTTTAAGAGCAGAGACTCTGGTTCTCAAATTCTGAGATGTTACTCAATTTTCCTAAAGGTATTCATACCTTTGGACCACATTCCACTCTTGGGATCTCAGAGACCCCTTACTGACAGCGTGTTTTGAGCTCTAATACAAGGAGAAAAATGGCCTTCTCCATGTGCATATGGAGGACCATTCGGGATTTCTGAGCTGTTCCTTCAACATCTGCCAGAGAATGGAGTTTTACTGGAGAACGCTGCCTTCCACTTAGCAGTGTATGCACAGCCAGTTTTTAAAAAATAATTATTTGATATTAATCACTTAACCATAGATGAATATTGCCTGTCCCGAGAAATATTTACCAGATCCTCCTCACTGCCTCAAAATTCATCTTGTACATTTCCAGCTCCAGGTCTCTGCTCATTCCTTCTCCACAAAATTCTTTATAGCTTCCTAATACAGCTCAGAGCCTACTTTCATAAAGCTTCTCCCAAAAACCTGAGATCAAGTGATTCCCCACTTCTCAATTCTTTTAACAGCTTCTATCTTCACTAATCATATTAATGTGTTCCTGCTTCCCCCCTCAAGGCCTGTAGCTCTCTCTTGGTAAATCCCTGCAATAAACTGAATAATGGCCACTCAAAGATATCAAGTCCCAATCCCTGGAACTTATAAAGATTACCTTATTTGGATAAAGGGTCTTTATAGATGTAATGAAGTTAAGGATTTTGAGATGAGATTGCCCTGGATTATCCAGGAGGGCTCTAAATGCCATCACAAGTGTCCTTATAAAAGAGAAGCAAAGGGAGGTAGCACATATACACAGACAAGAAGGCAATGTGAAGACAGGCAGAGTTTGGAGAGATACAGCTACAAACCAAGGAACGCCGATAGCTACCAGACACTGGGAGAGGCAAGGAATCAATTCTCCCCTAGAGTCTTTGGAGGAACACAGCCCTGCTCACCATGATTTCAGACTTCTGGCCTCCAGAACTGTGGGAGAATATATTTCTGTTGTTTAGGTCACTAGTATGTAGTGACTGATTACAGCAGTCACGGGACACTAACATGGTCCACCATAAGCTTGATGATTGATGCATTTCTTCTCTCAGGGAATATAAGGCAGCAAGTAGCTAACCTTAGTATTTCTTAATCAGACACATGGTTCCTAGCTCCATATTTACATCTGGCTGGTCAGGTTAAAATCTGACATCTCCCAATTGTAAGAAAAATGTAATCTTCTCTTTGCAAGGTTATTCAGGTTCTATTATTCACAGGTATAAATAGTTGTTTAGTTCATGAATTTTTGAAATAAGACCCATGGGTTCCAATTGCAGCCCTGAAACTTGCTAGATTTGTAGGTTAGGAAATTAATTTAACTTATTTAAGCTTCCATTTTTTCATATATGAAAAGGTGATACCTTCACAGAACTGATGAATGGATGAAATAATTCATGTAAAGCACAGTGGCTGGCACACTGTAATTGCTTAGTAAATGGCAGCTACTTTTATTATTGGGTTTCCTATAGTTTATTTGCTCAACAAATATTTACCAAAGGTCTCTTATGAGCTTGGTACTCTACTAGGGGCCAAGTTTGCAAATCTAAAGAAACAGACCTCCTCCAAAAATTAAAAATAGAACTACTACATGATGCAGCAATTCCTCCTCTGGGAATAAATCCAAAGGGAATGAAAATACTAACTCAAAAAGGTTTCTGGGTCTTCCCTGGTGGTGCAGTGGTTGAGAGTCCGCCTGCCGACGCAGGGGACATGGGTTCGTGCCCTGGTCCGGGAAGATCCCACATGCCACGGAGCAGCTGGGCCCGTGAGCCATGGCCGCTGAGCCTGCGCGCCCGGAGCCTGTGCTCCACAAAGGGAGAGGCCACAGCAGTGAGAGGCCCGCGTACCGGAAAAAAAAGAAAAAAAAATGTTTCTGCATCCCCATGTTCATAGCAGCATTATTTCCAATAGCCAAGACATGGGAACAATCTAAGTGTCCATCAACAAAAGGATGGATAAAGAAATTGTGAAATTTCTTTACGAACTATTATTATTGAAATATTAATGAAATATTCAGCTATAAAAAACGAGGAAATCCTGCCATTTGTGACAACATGGATGGACAATGAGGGCATTATGCTAAGTGAAAGAATTCAGAGAAAGACAGATTCTGTATGATCTCACTTATATGTGGAATCTTAAAAGAAAAATATCAGGGACTTCCCTGGAGGTCCAGTGGTTAAGACTTCGCCTTCCAGCACAGGGGGTGTGGGTTCCATCCCTGGTCGGGGAGCTATGATCCCACATGCCTCGCCGCCAAAAAACAAAAACATAAAACAGAAGCAGTACTGTAACAAATTCAATAAAGACTTTAAAAATGGTCCACATCAAAAAATCTTAAAAAAAAAAATCAAACTCACAGAAAAAACAGATCAGATTTATGGTTACCAGAGGTGGGAGAGTAGGGGCAAGGGGAGGGGGGAATTGCAGGAAGGTGGTCAAAAGTTACAAACTTCTAGTTATGAAATTAAAAATTACTGGGGATGTAATGTATAACATGATGACTATAGTGAAAACTGTTGCATGCTATATAAGAAAGTTCAGACAGTACATTTTAAGAGTTCTTGCCACAAGGAAAGTTTTTGCTTTTTTTTTTTTTTTGCTTTTTCTGCTTATCTATATGATATGATGGATCTCAATAACTAAACTTATTGCAGTAATCACTTCACAATATATGTAAGGTAAACCATTATGTTGTACACCTTAAACTTATACAGTGATGTATGTCAGTTATATTTCAATAAGACTTTGTTGGGGAGAGAAATAGACTGAATCCCCATAGTCATGGAATTTATATAATACAATTTATATTCCTAGCCAGTGCACTTTTAAAAATTCCTAAGATGAGTACTTGATTTCTCTCATTTGTTTTCTCATCTCTTTAATAAGAGGGCTTTTAAGGCTATAAAGTAGCCCTTAATTTTAGCTTTTTCTACATTCCATATGTATGAAGTGCTCTTTCCACTGTTTTTTGCATGGCTGATTTCTTTTTAAAATTTCTTCACTGATACAAGAGTTATATAGTTGTGTGTTTTCAAAATTTAAGTAGTTATAATTTTTTTTCAATTTCTGGTTAATTATCTCAATTGTATTAACTTATGAGCAGACAGTAACACAATTGCCCACTTTTTTAATTGCAAAAGTTTTTTTTGTTACCAAGTGTATTTCATGTAGGGTTACTACTAACATAACGTCTTCAAAAATATGACTTTTGTATTATACATTAGTCTTTTTTATCTTGTTTAGGGCTCTAAATTTTTTAAATGACCTTATTAACATTGCCACCCCTTTCTTTAGGCTTGCATTTGCCCAGAACTATATATCTTTGCCAAGATCTTTTTCATTGTCAAATTTTCCTCATCATTTTTTTGCTTATTTCTTATAAATTGCATACAGCTAGGTTTTGTTTTCTAACTCTATCTAACAGTTTGCCTTGTAGTGGAAATTGGTCCATTCATACTTGGAATATATTTCATTTTATTGCTTCTATCTACTTTATGCTGATTTCTTATTTAACATCATTCCTTGCCCTATACATTTATTTCTTAATATTTTCATTACTTTTTTTACCTACTCTTTTATTCTTCTTCTGTTCACTTTTAAATTTAGCTTGACTTTTTCATGCTATTAATTATCACCTTCTAATTTGTTAGGGTAATACTAGCTACTATAATAAACTCCAACGTTTTAGTAGCTTAATATATGAGAACTTATTCCTAACATTCCAAAGTAGTTCCAGGCAGTAGGGTTCTGCCCTACTCAATTATTTTGGAACTCATGATGACAGAAACTATGCACTTAACCCTATACTTTCAACTAGATGTTAGCATCAAGCTAAAAGGGAAAAAACATGGAGAATCATGCCTGGCAGTGGGACCCATTTGTGCTCACAATCCACTCACACGCAGGGGAAGTTGGGAAATGCACTCTAGCCATGTACTAGCCATTATCAGACACACAGGACTCTCCTATCACTTAACAAGATATCAACTACACACTCTGCCAGGTTTCCCATGTTTCTATCATAAAGGCACCCATCAACCATACTTAGACTACTATCTACTATGCAAAAGCACATGCAGAAGGAAAAATAAAATGGAGGTCTGTAAATACACTTATAAATATAGTTATAACACGTGTAATTTTATTCTCTGAGAGGAATTTAAAGTGTAATTCCAAATGTTTGCCAATTTGGTTCTCCAAAATGCGCATGTCACTCAGAGACTAGCCACTTCTTCTGATTAGTTCTGAACACTTCCTCACACATACTATACACTCCATGAAGCAGGAGCACGGTAAGAAGGCCCATGGTTCCAACAATAGCGTTGAACATTCATTCACATATTATTGATTTTTGTGATCTTAAAATACTTTCCAAATACTCCATTTAATCCTTTCAGAAAAGTTTTTCATCAAAATAATGATAAAGTTACTAAGATTGAGTTTTCTGGTAGATACTCACAAAAAATGTGAACTATTTTATCTGGGGAAAGGGAGATTACTCAGGAAGAGAAGTAAAAGCTGAAATGTACAACACTCCAGGATCACCAAATTTCTTCATGATTCATTTTACTCCATAGTCGCAGAATGGAGAAAAGGCCTGGAATTAGCAAAATTTGCATCATTCAATTCAGTGACCCAGCACTGAACAGGATCATAATTCTGTAGCAGCTCAGCTATGGTTGAAGATTAGGCTGAGGACTGGGTTACAAAGGTTAATTAAAGCACCCACAGAAGGATTCAGAAGACAATTAGAATGCATCACAAAGCATCAGCATTGCCTTGGGTTTTATGAGACATTTTCTATTGCTGGTCTTAGCTAAATAGGGAGCTATTTTTATGTCACTCTAAATTCCATTTAATTGAAGTTTCTGTTGCATAATTTACTTCTCCCTTGTCTTCTTAAAAATTTCGAATTTAGCCCTATATTTGAAAATGTGCTTCCTTTCATTAGCACGGGATGTCCATTCCTTTCCCCAGTGCAGTCCCATATGGTCTAAATAGTGGGAATTTTATTTTTATGCCCAGAGTTCTGTGGTCCTCACTGAGTCAACTTCAACTTGCACCTGTCTCACTTCTAAACCTAAGTTTGTTCATAGGATAGTCCACATATCCTGCATTAAGGCAACTCATAGACTTCTGAAATCAGTCCTCATCTTTGAAAACCTGCTATTATTAGAGTTTAAAATACTTTACGGCCTCACTTCAGTAAAGCTCCCTTTTGCATGAAATTAGAGTATAAGGTAGGTTTATCCTGAACACCATCTATAAAATAAATTATTTAAAATGCTGGAAAAAACTCAAGAAAGCAGCTTTATCTTTACAGTTTCATGGCATGAATCAAAGCTGCAGTGTCACTGTTAGTACCAGAAGAAATTAAATTTTATCTGAATGCCACACAGGTAAAAATTGATATCTGGTGTTAAACAGGTAATATCATAAGTATGTTTCAAGATTTTTTTAATAACCTCAATGAGATTAGAATAATATAATATAACCTGTATAGGGAAATCAAAACACATAAATAAAATATATCTAAGTTACTTCTCCATATGAGAATTAACTCTAAATTAGGCCATAGATCTCTTGGCCCTGTTTATATTCATCATTAAGGGTCAACAGGGGATCAAAATTCCAGTTTGATCTCCGTTGCATGTCTTGGCCTGTAGGGAAAATGTAGCCCATATTAGAAATTTTAGCAAAAGGATAGGTGAAAATGTTTCTATTCCATTAAAGAACATTATGACACTCTTTACAAAGCAGAACATATACATCACTAAGGAGAGGACTGATACCAGAATAGTTAAAAGAAATAAACTTTTTTTTTAACCATTTTTGTTGAAATAAATTAAGACTTACAGAAAAGTTACAAAACTTTTATTGTTGAAATAATTTAAGACACAGAGAAGTTACAAAAATAGAACAAAGAATTCTCATACACTTGCTGAAGTCCCCAAATGTTAATATTTTAACATATTTACTTCCCATTCCTTGCTCTCCCTTCCCTATTTTCCTACCTGCTCTGACTCTCTCATATATATATTTATAAATATATATTTATATACATATGATTTACTTTTTTCTGAACCACTGGAGAGCAAGTTGATACAATGCTCCTTATCCTTAAAGGATTCAGTGCATATTTCCTAAAAAATAAGGGCATTCTTGTATATTCAAAGGTATATATATATATACACCTTGTATATTCAGTTACAATTATCAGAAAATGAACTGCAACCTAACCTAGAAACTGTATTCAAATTTTGCCAATATTCCACCTGGGTCCTTTATAGCAAAAGAAACATAATTCTTTTTCTCTGGTCCAGGATCTAATTCAGAATCAAATGTTGCATTTAGCTTCACATCTCTTTAGATGAAGTCTGGGAGTAAGAACAGGAACTACCTCACAGAGCTGTTAAGAGGATAAATAAATATTTCAGCCTGAGCATAGTGTCTGACACATGTGTGATGAGTAAAAATTAACTATTGCTTTAACAATATTATTGTTCTTTGAACAATTTTGTATTATGATTATTATTTTTCTAAACTAGAACATAGTCTGGAGTACCACATTGTAATCTGTGTCCTTCTCTTAAGCAAGAACCCCCTCTTAGCCATCTTATACCAAACATAAAATTGACTCTTCTTTAAAATCTTTGATTAATAAATTGAGGGATACATATTAAATTCTCATCTATGCTTTGAAAAGCATCCTCAATACTGAGCACCTGTTCTTTCTAAGGAATAAACAGGACAGAAATCAGATGAAACAGCACAAAGGTACAGAGAAGAGTAATGAGAAATGTTGCTTAATGAACACTTTGATCATCTGGTCCAAGAACTATTAATATTTAATAGTTACATATATCAAAGTTTCCAAAAATAACTACTTATGGATGATTTCATTAATAACACATGCCCTTAAAGTTGCATCAAATTATACTAATTATACTATTATCTTTTTCTGTTTATTTGATTTGCTTTAACATTCTCATAATTGCCACAAATCAACTGTGATCATATGAGCCAAATTCTTTAGACACAGTGTAAATCAAAGAATGTATTTGATTCATCCCAAAACTTAATTAGAAAAGTGTATCTTATGACCTTTCTGTTAGTGAGTCTTGAATGTTTTTCTTAACAAATGTCCCCAGGCAAGAAATAATTATCATAAAATGTGATAAAGATACACTAAGGTACATAGCAATGAGATTATTTATCAGCTAATAGGGTATCTCACTGTTTGATATCATGCAAATTTTTATCACTGTGGAAATTTAATTTGCAACTTTGATTTCTTTGTGCTTTCCTTTAACCCAGTTCAGCTGTTGAGTTACCTTTTTTCACAGTAATTTTAACTCTGATTTATTCTTGTTTTTTAAACAGCAAAATAGTCATGGAGATATGCCATTAAGCGAGCTGGAGAACACAGAGTTCAAGGTTTCCTTAGTACTCAAAGACAACTTAATTGTGCTTACAATTGTGGTCAAAGTAATTTGAAGGCACTTGGCTTGGTACTCAGCATAGGCACATTCCGAGTAGTAGCAGCTGCTAAAACATTCTAATTGTTCATTCTAATTGTCTAAGCAATCTTTCAGTTGAATGGCACATGTGAATCATAACTATGGTCAAACCATAAAATCAAGAACCAGTAGCTCTGTTAACCAGAGTTTAATTTAGGATGTGGCCCAGATATATATAGGAGTGATTCCCTAGACTGGCCAATAATTTCAGTGACATATTTCATTTTCATTCATGTCACGAACTATTAAACAACATTGCTTTTGTACCCTCCCTCACTTCCTTACTGAGATGCCTAATCTCTTAAATTAAATTATCGATAAAATCATTCTACAACTAAGGTGCCAAAATTTGATGACCTAGAAAAGAATATTAAAAGTTTGGGATAGATACACCGTGGCGCAGGCTCGGACTCCGTGGAACCTGAGAGTTGGCACCGCACGCAACACCTTTGCCGTGTGGATGAAAGGCTCTTGGTGCTCCAGCCCAGGAGGCAGGGCTCTGCCTCTGAGGTAGGAGAGCCAACTTCAGGACACTGATCAACAAGAGACCTCCCAGCTCCACATAATATTAAACGGTGGAAATCTCCCAGAGACCTCCATCTTAACACCAGCACCCAGCTTCACTCGACGACCAGCAAGCCACAGTGCTGGACAACCTATGCCAAACAACTAGCAAAACAGGAACACAACCCCACCCATTAGCAGAGAGGCTGCCTAAAATCATAACAAGGCCACAGACACCCCAAAACACACCACCAGACATGAACCTGCCCACTAGAGAGACAAGATCCAGCCTCATCCAGCACAACACAGGCACTAGTCCCCTCCACCAGGAAGCCTACACAACCCGCTGAAACAACCTTAGCCACTGGAGACAGACATCAAAAACAACGGGAACTACGAACGTGCAGCCTGAAAAAGGAGACCCCAAACACAGTAAGATAAGCAAAATGAGAAGACAGAAAAACACACAACAGATGAAGGAGCAAGATAAAAACCCACCAGACCTAACAAATGAAGAGGAAATAGGCAATCTACCTGAAAAAGAATTCAGAATAATGATAGTAAGGATGATCCGAAATCTTGGAAGTAGAATGGACAAAATGCAAGAAACAGTTAACAAGGACCTACAAGAACTAAAGATGAAACAAGCAATGATGAACAACGCAATAAATGAAATTAAAAGTACTCTAGATAGGATCAATAGCAGAATAACGGAGGCAGAAGAACGGATAAGTGACCTGGAAGATAAAGTAGTGGAAATAACTACTGCAGAGCAGAATAAAGAAAAAAGAATGAAAAGAACTGAGGACAGTCTCAGAGAGCTCTGGGACAACATTAAACGCACCAACATTCGAATTATAGGGGTTCCAGAAGAAGAAGAAAAAAAGAAAGGGACTGAGAAAATATTTGAAGAGATTATAGTTGAAAACTTCCCTAATATGGGAAAGGAAATAGTTAATCAAGTCCAGGAAGCACAGAGAGTCCCATACAGGATAAATACAAGGAGAAATACGCCAAGACACATATTAATCAAACTATCAAAAATTAAATACAAAGAAAGCATATTAAAAGCAGCAAGGGAAAAACAACAAATAACACACAAGGGAATCCCCATAAGGTTAATGGCTGATCTCTCAGCAGAAACCCTACAAGCCAGAAGGGAGTGGCAGGACATACTGAAAGTGATGAAGGAGAAAAACCTGCAACCAAGACTACTCTACCCAGCAAGGATCTCATTCAGATTTGATGGAGAAATTAAAATCTTTACAGACAAGCAAAAGCTGAGAGAGTTCAGCACCACCAAACCAGCTTTACAACAAATGCTAAAGGAACTTCTCTAGATAAGAAATGCAAAAGAAGGAAACGACCTATAATAACGAACCCAAAACAATATAGAAAACGGGAATAGGAACATACATATCGATAATTACCTTAAATGTAATTGGACTAAATGCTCCCACCAAAAGACACAGATTGGCTGAATGGATACAAAAACAAGACCCTTATATATGCTGTCTACAAGAGACCCACCTCAGACCTAGAGACACATACAGACTGAAAGTAAGGGGATGGAAAAAGATATTCCATGCAAATGGAAACCAAAAGAAAGCTGGAGTAGCAATTCTCATATCAGACAAAATAGACTTTAAAATAAGGACTATTAAAAGGGATAAAGAAGGACACTACATAATGATCAAGGGATCGATCCAAGAAGAAGATATAACAATTGTAAATATTTATGCACCCAACATAGGAGCACCTCAATACGTAAGGCAAATACTAACAGCAATAAAAGGGGAAATTGACAGTAACACATTCATAGTAGGGGACTTTAACACCCCACTTTCACCCATGGACAGATCATCCAAAATGAAAATAAATAAGGAAACACAAGCTTTAAATGATACATTAAACAAGATGGACTTAATTGATATTTATAGGACACTCCATCCAAAAACAACAGAATACACATTTTTCTCAAGTGCTCATGGAACATTCTCCAGGATAGATCATATCTTGGGTCACAAATCAAGCCTTGGTAAATTTAAGAAAATTGAAATTGTATCAAGTATCTTTTCTGACCACAACGCCATGAGACTAGATATCAATTACAGGAAAAGATCTGTAAAATATACAAACACATGGAGGCTAAACAATACACTACTTAATAATGAAGTGATCACTGAAGAAATCAAAGAGGAAATAAAAAAATACCTAGAAACAAATGACAATGGAGACACAACGACCCAAAACCTATGGGATGCAGCAAAAGCAGTTCTAAGGGGGAAGTTTATAGCAATACAAGCCCACCTTAAGAAGCAGGAAACATCTCGAATAAACAACCTAACCTTGCACCTCAAGCAATTAGAGAAAGAAGAACAAAAAAGCCCCAAAGCTAGCAGAAGGAAAGAAATCATAAAAATCAGATCAGAAATAAATGAAAAAGAAATGAAGAAAACGATAGCAAAGATCAATAAAACTTAAAGCTGGTTCTTTGAGAAGATAAACAAAATAGATAAACCACTAGCCAGACTCATCAAGAAAAAAAGGGAGAAGACTCAAATCAATAGAATTAGAAATGAGAAAGGAGAAATAACAACTGACACTGCAGAAATAAAAAAAATCATGAGAGATTACTACAAGCAACTCTATGCCAATAAAATGGACAATCTGGAAGAAATGGACAAATTCTTAGAAATGCACAACCTGCCAAGACTGAATCAGGAAGAAATAGAAAATATGAACAGACCAATCACAAGCACTGAAATTGAAACTGTGATTAAAAATCTTCCAACAAACAAAAGCCCAGGACCAGATGGCTTCACAGGTGAATTCTATCAAACGTTTAGAGAAGAGCTAACACCTATCCTTCTCGAACTCTTCCAAAATATAGCAGAGGGAGGAACACTCCCAAATTCCTTCTACGAGGCCACCATCACCTTGATACCAAAACCAGACAAGGATGTCACAAAGAAAGAAAACTACAGGCCAATATCACTGATGAACATAGATGCAAAAATCCTCAACAAAATACTAGCAAACAGAATCCAACAGCACATTAAAAGGATCATACACCATGATCAAGTGGGGTTTATTCCAGGAATGCAAGGATTCTTCAATATACACAAATCTATCAATGTGATAAACCATATTAACAAATTGAAGGAGAAAAACCATATGATCATCTCAATAGATGCAGAGAAAGCTTTCGACAAAATTCAACACCCATTTATGATAAAAACCCTCCAGAAAGTAGGCATAGAGGGAACTTTCCTCAACATAATAAAGGCCATATATGACAAGCCCACAGCAAACATCATCCTCAATGGTGAAAAACTGAAAGCATTTCCACTAAGATCAGGAACAAGACAAGGTTGCCCACTCTCACCACTCTTATTCAACATAGTTTTGGAAGTTTTAGCCACAGCAATCAGAGAAGAAAAGGAAATAAAAGGAATCCACATCAGAAAAGAAGAAGTAAAGCTGTCACTGTTTGCAGATGACATGATACTATACATAGAGAATCCTAAAGATGCTACCAGGAAACTACTAGAGCTAATCAATGAATTTGGTAAAGTAGCAGGATACAAAATTAATGCACAGAAATCTCTGGCATTCCTATATACTAATGATGAAAAATCTGAAAGTGAAATCAAGAAAACACTCCCATTTACCATTGCAACAAAAAGAATAAAATATCTAGGAATAAACCTACCTAAGGAGACGAAAGACCTGTATGCAGAAAATTATAAGACACTGATGAAAGAAATTAAAGATGATACAAATAGATGGAGAGATATACCATGTTCTTGGATGGGAAGAATCAACATTGTGAAAATGACTCTACTACCCAAAGCAATCTACAGATTCAATGCAATCCCTATCAAACTACCCCTGGCATTTTTCACAGAACTAGAACAAAAAATTTCGCAATTTGTATGGAAACACAAAAGACCCCGAATAGCCAAAGCAATCTTGAGAACGAAAAAAGGAGCTGGAGGAATCAGGCTCCCTGACTTCAGACTATACTACAAAGCAACAGTAATCAAGACAGTATGGTACTGGCACAAAAACAGAAAGATAGATCAGTGGAACAGGATAGAAAGCCCAGAGATAAACCCACGCACATATGGACAACTTATCTTTGATAAAGGAGGCAGGAATGTACAGTGGAGAAAGGACAGCCTCTTCAATAAATGGTGCTGGGAAAACTGGACAGGTACATGTAAAAGTATGAAATTAGATCACTCTCTAACACCATACACAAAAATAAGCTCAAAATGGATTAAAGACCTAAATGTAAGGCCAGAAACTATCAAACTCTTAGAGGAAAACATAGGAAGAACACTCTATGACATAAATCAAAGCAAGATCCTTTCTGACCCACCTCCTAGAGTAATGGAAATAAAAACAAAAATAAACAAATGGGACCTAATGAAACTTCAAAGCTTTTGCACAGCAAAGGAAACCATAATCAAGACCAAAAGACAACCCTCAGAATGGGAGAAAACATTTGCAAATGAAGCAACTGACAAAGGATTAATCTCCAAAATTTACAAGCAGCTCATGCAGCTCAATAACAAAAAAACAAACAACCCCATCCAAAAATGGGCAGAAGACCTAAACAGACATTTCTCCAAAGAAGATATACAGAATGCCAACAAACACATGAAAGAATGCTCAACATCATTAATCATTAGAGAAATGCAAATCAAAACTACAATGAGATATCATCTCACACCAGTCAGAATGGCCATCATCAAAAAATCTAGAAACAATAAATGCTGGAGAGGGTGTGGAGAAAAGGGGACACTCTTGCACTGCTGGTGGGAATGTGAATTGGTTCAGCCACTATGGAGAACAGTATGGAGGTTCCTTAAAAAACTACAAATAGAATTACCATACGACCCAGCAATCCCACTACTGGGCATATACCCTGAGAAAACCAAAATTCAAAAAGAGTCATGTACCAAAATGTTCATTGCAGCTCTATTTACAATAGCCCGGAGATGGAAAGAACCTAAGCGCCCATCATCGGACGAATGGATAAAGAAGATGTGGCACATATACACAATGGAATATTACTCAGCCTTAAAAAGAAATGAAATTGAGTTATTTGTAATGAGATGGATAGACCTAGAGTCTGTCATACAGAGTGAAGTAAGTCAGAAAGACAAAGACAAATACCGTATGCTAACACATATATATGGAATTTAAGGGGAAAAAATGTCATGAAGAACCTAGGGATAAGACAGGAATAGAGGCGCAGACCTACTGGAGAACGGACTTGAGGATATGGGGAGGGGGAAGGGTAAGTTTTGACAGGGCGAGAGAGAGTCATGGACATATACACACTAACAAAGGTAGTAAGGTAGATAGCTGGGGGGAAGCAGCCGCAAGGCACAGGGATATTAGCTCGGGGGTTTGGGACAGCCTGGAGGGGTGGGAGGGGGAGAGTGGGAGGGAGGGAGATGCAAGAGGGAAGACACATGGGAGCACATGTATATGTATAGCTGATTCACTTTGTTATAAATCAGAAACTAACACACTATTGTAAAGCAATTATACCCCAATAAAGATGTTAAAAAAATATATATATATATAAAAAAAAAAGTACACCTCAAAAAGCCAAATATATGCCCATTTTCTTTATAAAAAAAAAAAAGTTTGGGATAAAGTTTTGTAATAAGGAAAAATACAGTAGAAGAGTTGTGGATAGTATCTTATAATAAGGAGAACACCGTGGATAAGATGAGCCTTGAAAATCCATGGTGTTGATGAGTCAGATCAAGATGGTGGAATAGGGGTATGCAGAGCTCACCTTCCTTGATGAATACATCAAAAATACAACTATATGTGGAACAATTCTCACTGAAAACTAACTGGTGATTGGCAGAAAGACTCCTGTACAACCAAGGATATATGAAAATTCCACATGTATTTGGGGAGACAGGGAAGAGAGGCAATCAGATCAGGACCTGTGCCCCTGGGAGGAGACACAGAAGAGGAAGGAGATTATACTGGTGGAGATCCTCCTTGCGGAGTGAGCAGTTTGAGCCAAATATTAGGTGCTTGGCCCTGGGGTACAACACTGGGAACACAAGTTCCCTTAGCCATTTAGAAAACCAGTGAGACTAACAGGAGGGCTGTAAGAAACCTCGACTTTGTTCATGAAGAACCTGTAAACAGTTCCTTACTCCTGAAACAAGGCAGAGAAAGCACAGGACTTTGGTTTCTCTCAACTGCCCTGGCGTGCACCCCAGCCCAAGCCAAGCGCCTGCTCTGGCCCCGCTTGCTTCGCAACACAGCTCTGCACTAGGGCAAGACATGCAGCAGCCAAAAGGAGTGCTCAGTTGTGATGGACAGAGCCAGCTCTGACCCTGAATGGCATCTGAAAGGGTGGGAACAGCCATTGCTAGTGCTTACAAAGGTAGCACATCAGAAGCAGTATGGGAATTTGACTTGTGTCAGGACTGCCATAGCCACACCCTGATTGACACTGAGCACCCATGATGGCACACCTTACCCCAGCACTGCTCCCCTCTGGGTTGAGGGTGGTGGTGTGGAAGGAGGGTGAGCACACACTTAGAGGAAATAGAACAAGATTAGACCCGACCCTCAGGGCTTCTGCTTCAGCAACTTGGGACCCACTCCCACCCCCAATAGGGTGGTGTTGGCCACTGAGCAGAGAAGCAATGGCTCACACCTGGCTCTGGTTCTAGCCGCCCCCCATCTCTAGGCCCATCTCCTACCAAGGTGATAGCAGACTGTAGAGTGTCTCTCCCACACAAAGACACTACTTCAAGACTGCAATAGGTAACTGTTTTACCTAATTTCATAGAGACAGAGAAAGTTAAGCAAAATGAGAAGACAGAGGAATATGTTTCAATTGAAAAAAACAAGATAAAACCCCTGGTAAAAAACTAATGAAACAGAAATAAATAATTTATCATAAAAAGAGTTCACAGCATTAGTGATAAGAATGTTAACTGAATTAGGGAAAACTGTAGATTAGCACAGTGAGAATTTTTTTTAAAAAAATAGCAAACATAAAAAAGAACAGTGAGAACTGAAGAATACAATAACTAAAATGAAAAACACTAGAAGAAATGAATATCAGACAAGGTGATACAGAAGAATTCATAAGTGATATGCAAAAACTAGACAGAAATAAACACAAGATTACCACTAAAAAAAAATTCATTATACTACAAGGCAAGAAACTAAAAGAATAAAGAAGAACTATAAAAACAATCTGAAAACAAGAAATGGCAATAAGTACATGCCTAGCTATAATTATTTTAAATGTCAATGGATTAAATGCTCCAATCAAAAGACATAGGGGGGCTGATTGGATGGAAAAAATAAAACCCATAAAAATCTATATGCTGCTTATGAGACTCACTTCAGAGCTAAAGACACACATTGACTAAAAGAGAGGGGATGGAAAAAGATATTTCATGCAAATATAAAGACAAGAAAGCTGTGACAGAAATAATCATATAAGACAAAATGTACTTTAAAACAAAATATTTAACAGAAGACAAAGAAGAGCATTATATCACAATAAAGGGATCAATACAAGAAGAGGATATAGCACTCATTAACCATTAACATATATACACCCAATACAGGACCACCTAACTATATAAAGCAAATATTAACAGACATAGAGGAAGAAATTGATAATAATATAATAATACTAGGGGACTTTAACACCTCACTTACATCAATGAACATATCATCCAGACCAAACAAAATCAATAAGGAAACAGTGGTCTTACATGACACATTAGACTAGTTGAAATTAATAGGTATCTACTAGACATTCCATCCAAAAACAGAATATGCTTTATTTTCAAGTACACATGGAATATTTTCCAAGATAGAAAATATGCTTGGCACAAAACAAGTCTGAACAAATTTAAGAGGACAGAAATTATATCAAACATTTTTTCTGACCACAATGGTATGAAACTAGTAATAAATACAGGGAAAAAATGGGAAAAACACAAACACATGGTGACTAAACAACATGCTACTAAAAATCCAATATATCAATGAAAAAATCAAAGAGTAAAGCAGAAGATACCTTGAGACAAATAAAAGTGGAAACACAAATTTCCACAATCTATGGTATGCAGCAAAAGCAGTTCTAAGAGGGAAGTTTATAGCAATACAGGCCTTCCTCACAGATTGTTTATTGCAGAAAAATCTCCAATAAACTACCTAACCTAGCATCTAAATGAATTAGAAAAAGAAGAACAAGGAAAGCCCAAAGTCAGCAGAAGGAAGGTAATAATAAAGATCAGAGAAGAAATAATTGAAATAGAGATAAAAAAAAAATAAACACTATAAAAGATCAATGAAACCAAGAGCTGTTTTTTTGAAGATATAAATAACGATAAACATTTAGCCAGGTTCATCAAGAAGAAAAGAGAGAGGAACCAAATAAAATAAGAAAGGAACCAAATAAAATAAGAAATGAAAGAGGAGAAATAACAACCAATATGACAGAGATACAAAAATATAAGCAAACACTATGAACAGTTACATGCCAACAAATTGGAAAACCTAGAAGAAATGGACAAATTCCTAAACATGTACAACCTTCCAAGACTGAATCAGGAAGAAATAGACAATCTGAAGGAACCAATCATTAATAGTAAAAAAAAAAAAAAAAAGAAAAAAAAGAGAAAAAAATTGAATTTGTATTAAAAAAATTTCCACCAAACAAAATTCCAGAACTAGATAGCTTCAGAGGGGAATTCTACCAAACACATAAAGAAGATTAACACCTATTCTTCTCAAACTATTCCAAAAAATTGAAAAACAATCCCGGATTCGTTCTACAAGGCCAGCATTACCCTGATACCAAAACCACACAAAAACACTACAAAAAAAAAAGAAAATTACAGGCCACTATGCAAAAATCCTCAACAAAATATTAGCAAACCAGATTCAACAATATATAAAAAGGAGCATATACCGTGATCAAGTGGGGTTTTATTCCAGGGATGTAACAATGGTTCAATATCCATAAATCAATCAATGTGATACACCACATTAACATCTTCTCAGTAGATGCAGAAAAAGCATGTGAGTAAATCCAACATCCGTTCATGATAAAAAAGCTTTCATAAAAGTTGGTACAGAGGGAACATGTCTCAACATAATAAAGGCTATTTATGACAAACCCAAAGATAACATCATACTCTACAGTGAAAAGCTGAAAGCATTTCTTCTAAAATCAGGAAAAAGACAAAGATGTCCACTCTCACCACTTATATTTAACATAGTATTAGACATTCTGGCCACAGTAATAGACAAGAAAAAGAAATAAAAGACATCCAAATTGGGAGGAAAGAAGTAAAACTGTCACTGTTTTCACATGACATTATCTTATATATAGAAAACCATAAAGTCACCACCAAAAAACTATTAGAACTAATAAATGAATTCAGTAAAGTTGCAGGATATACTTAAATCTGTTGCTTTTCTAATAATGAACTATCAGAAAGAAAAAGCAAGAAAATCCCATTTAAAATCACAGCAAAAAGAATAAAATATCTAGAAGTAAACTTAATCAAGGGGGTGAAAGACCTATACTCTGAGAACTATAAAACTGTGATAAGGAAACTGAAGATGATACAAAGAAATGGAAAGATATCCAATGCCCTTGGACTGTAAGAATTACTATTATTAAAATGTCCATACTACCCAAAATTAATGCGATCCCTATCAAAATACCCATGATATTTTTCACAGAACTAGAACAAATGATCCTAAAATTTATATGAACAGAAGACCCCAAATTGCTAAAGCAATGTTGAGGGAAAAGAATAAAGCTGGAGGTATCACACTCCCTGACTTCACGTTGCACTACAGAGCCACAGTAATCAAAACATCATGGTACTGGCACAAAAACTGACACATAGGTCAATGCAACAGAATAGAGATCCCACAAATAAACCCACACAACTGTAGTCAATTTATCTATGACAAAAGAGGCAGGAATATACAATGGAGAAAAGACAGTCTCTTCAACAAGTGGTGCTGGAAAAACTGGACAGCCACATGTAAAACAATGAAATTAGAACATTTCCTCACATCACATACAAAAATAAACTCAAAATGAATTAAAGATCTAAATTTGAGTCCTGAAACCATAAAACTCCTAAAATAGGACATAGGCAGAATACTCTTTGACATAAATTATAGCAATGTTTTTGAATCTGTCTGCTAAGGCAAAAGAAACAACAGCAAAATTAAGCAAATGGAACCTAATTAAACTTAAACGCTTTTGCACAGCAAAGGAAACCATCAACAAAATGAAAAGAGAAACTACTGAATGGGAGAAAATATTTGCAAACAATATGACGATAAGGTGTTAATATTCAAAATATATAAATAGCTCCTACAGTTCAATATTAAAAAGAAAAATAACCCATTTAAAAGATGGGCAGAAGACCTGAACAGACATTTTTCCAATGAAGATATACAGATAGCCAACAGGCACATGAAAAGATGCTCAACATCACTATTCATCAGAGAAAATTGAATCAAAACCTCAATGAGATATTACCTCACACCTGTCAGAATGTCTACAAATCAAATCAGCCACTATGGAAAACAGTATGTCGGTTCCTCAAAATACTAAAAATAGAACTATCATATAATCCAACAATTCCACTCCTGGGCATACATCCAAGGAAAGCAAAAACACTAATGTGCAGCCTAATGTTCATAGAAGCATTATTTACAATAGCCAAGACATAGAAGCAACCTAAGTGTTCTTCAACAGACGAGGGGATAAAGAAACTATGGTATGTGCACGCACACACGCGCACACACACACACACACACACACTGGAATATTATTCAGCCATAAAAAATAATGAAATTCTGCCATTTGAAAAAACATGGATGGACTTAGAAGATATTATGCTTAGTGAAATGAGGCAGAAAGTCAAATACTCTGTTATCACTTATATACGGAATCTAAAAAATAAGCAAATGAATGATACAAAAAAACAGAAACATAGTCACAGATACAGAGAACAAACTAGTGGTTTCCAGTGGAGAGAGAGATAAGGGGAGAGGGGCAAGATA
Source organism: Phocoena phocoena (assembly GCF_963924675.1). Lineage (NCBI taxonomy): Eukaryota > Metazoa > Chordata > Mammalia > Artiodactyla > Phocoenidae > Phocoena > Phocoena phocoena. Next base: position 50,974,554 of record NC_089220.1, on the reverse strand, counting down.
TGGGTAGGGGATTAAGAGATACAAACTACTGTGTATAAAATAAATTTGCAACAAGAATATATTGCACAGCACAGGGAAATACAGCCACCATTTTACAATAAATTTAAATGGAGTATAATCTTAAAAATATTCAGTCACTATGTTCTATACCTGAAACTAATATAATTAGTAAATTATAGTAATATAGTAAATCAACTATAGTAAATCAACTATATACTTCAATAAAAAACAAAAGAATGAGAGTTAAAAAAATTCAAGTCTCGAGGCCACAGTCTATGGTTACCTCTCAACTGAAATGCTGGAATGGAGGGCAGTCATAGACATTCTAGTGATCCCAGCCACCTGTGCCTGACCACATATTCTGTTGGAAATGTCATTGTGAATCTGGTTTGATCTCACAGATCAAATACAGATCAGATAATCTCATGCTTCTCTAAAAGTCGTCAAGCTAATTTTGGGGGGACATATATATAAAAGCAGATGAATTTAATTTAAAAACATTTACTAAATGACTATATGCTAAATCAATTTTTAAAACGGTGGAAATTATTATCAAAGCTTAGTTTGCATCCCCAAGAAGTAGAGTGTTTGGCACATACAAAAAATATGCATGATACATGGCAAAGGCGATAAATTGTATAAGATGGGCACAAAGAAGAATAGAAAGCCTGAGGAAATAAAGGTGACTCTCTTGAGCCCATCAGTACTAGAGTCCCTGATATGATTCTCAGTTCAGTACCGTGTAAAAGAGTACTGGCCTCCTGAAGGCATGGCCTAGTGAGTTCTACATAAATGACTTTGTGAAGTCCATACAAGGTTAAGATGAAGAGACAGAAATCTCATTCTCTGTCCTGTGCACATTGTGCTTCACGCTTCAGTGAATTTTTTTATTAGAAGATAATATTCAAAATCATGAATCAATAACCTATTAAAGACTTACAGAGGCTTAGCTTAACTGTCTTCACTTAGTAATGGTAAATATATAATAGGTAATCATTTCATTATTTTCTACTTCATTCACAGAAATATACAGCACTCAAAAGAATGCAGGTATTTGCTAATTTTAGAATGAAAATACGTTAAGGGTTATTAGTTTAAGTCTCCTAATTTACAAAGAGGGAAATAGTTACAGAGTTTAAGTGACTTACCCAACGTCACAAGTAGCTAAATAATTGACTTTTTTGGTATCTATACACTATGACTTTTGTCTTTTACTGATCGTTGTTTCTCATAATTCAATACCCATTCTGCCTCAAATCAAGTCCAGCTAGTTAACTATTTAAGAATGCATCTTTATGCATTTTAATATTTTAGGTTGAGAACATATAAAATAGTTTAGAGCTCTTTTAAAGGTTTGTGGTTCCTACTAAAAGGACTTTAGCATAGGAACACTGTATAATTTAGCTTCCAAAGACTTAAGGACATAAACAATGATTGTCAACTCCTTTTAATCCCAAAGTAGAAACATCATAGGAGAATGTGGGTCTACTATATAACTGACAGTCCAATGTAAATTTTAGCATCTTCAGCAATCCAGGCCAACACAGAGTAGATAACCATGTCTGTAAACTGCCCCACTCCAAAAGGCATTCTTCATGAGAACAATCCCAACAATTAGGAGCATTTACAAAATCTTTCAAGGCAAAATTGTCAAAAAAAAAGAATTATTATACATCTCCAAATTCAAAATAATTGATGATAAGCACACAGTTAATATAAAACAGTAGAGAACCATCTGTGAATCTTTATGATAGTGCATTAAGAAAAAATAATATGATGACAGGCTTTTCCCAATATTTCCTCTCTGCAACATTTTTTAACAATAATAAGCAAAAAGACTGTATAATGTATAGTGAGAGATGGAAGAGCAGGAAAAGACTTTTATAGGGTGTTTGATTCCTAAGAAAATATGAAGAATTTGAATGGGTAGGAACACAAATTGAGAATATCTCAGTCAGGAAAAAATACCATAAGCAAAGGCCTGTACGTCTTCCCTGAATTAAAGTATTTCGTATTGTCATTCTTATGAATTTAATCACATATTTCTTTTTATACCAGTGCCTAAAATATAGGCCATCTACCCCAGTAGGTTGGTAAATATTTCATACTGGAGGTTATTCTTTATGTCTTTTGTCACATAATGATACCCTATTGCCAGATGTATAATAAATATTACACCAGGGACAACTCTATCTCATATTTGCACATAAACTTTCTGACCATCTCTTGGGCATATTACTCAATAAAAAAATCCTACATTACATACAGAAGTGACCAAACTTATTATTAGTATGAAGGAAAACAATGTTGGAAGAAAACGTAATCTGCTGGACAAAATCATAATTATATGTGAGATAAGCCTTAACCCAGGTGTTTCAGGTTACATAGTATAGTACAATACACTGGAAGATTGGAAAGGAGATCTAGCATCTAAAGCACCTGATAAAATATGAAGTTGCAAAATCACATTCTCAATGTGTTTCTAAAGTATGCTTTGATCAACTTCTTTAAACAAAAATTTTTCACATAGTTATGTTGAATTAAATTGAATTGGATATTATTTAATTCCATAATATAGCAAGGAATCACCTCTAGGGAGATTCTGACAGTATCAACAATCTGAGAGTGGAGAGGGAATATGATCTTGTAGGGGGGTGGGGTGAGAAGGCGGAAGAACCTCCAAACAAATAAATTGAAAAAAAGTCAAGATTATTTACAATTCTCTGCAACACCACAACAAATAGTAATTTGTGTTTGTAAGTAATATCACCAGAGACTCTATGCAACCTATAATAAGCAGAATTAGAAAAGCCACAAACTGAATTTTATAACATTTCTCCCTCCCAGGTTTACACTAAATTCGCTAGGAAATACCTTACCCTAAATATAACACCATTTAAAATATGAAGACCCCACTATGGAAAAGTGAATTCTAACGTAATTTTATTTTTATTTTAAGGGTATATTTTCACACTGCAGGCCAAGTCTCAACCCCCACTAGGGTTTAGAAAACTAGTTATATAATAAAGAATATTTTTTGAAATGCTGAGTAAACCAAAATACATAGAACATTTCATTCATTATTTACCTATCAGGGAAAACAAACAGGTCATTTTGCAACTAATTCTTACATAGTCATTAGGAGATCTGATTATGTAGTAGTCAATTTACATTTGATTAAAATCTACACTTAATTAAAATTAGCTCTATAAATAATGTGCTATCATCTGGGAAAAATGCTGACAGTGTGAATCACTACCCAAAAAAGCTCTTATCTTCTACACAACTTTTAATGAACACCTGGCTTTACAAGGTAATATTTACTGGACAGGCATTTTTCAGGCCTTGGAAGAGAATCAGAATAATGCAAAGAAACAAGACAAGGCACTGAAAGAATAATGTTTTCATATCTACAAAATCATTTTAAATCAGCAATCCTTATGTGTTTTAATTCATAAAACCACAGACATTGAAGCATAATTCATAGTTCAATAAAAATAAACCAAAGCATTCTGAAACTGTAGAAGTATTCTCAAGTAATGTACCTTAATTTTCCTGATAAATAATAAAAGTAATTACAGGGCTTCCCTGGTGGCGCAGTCGTTGAGAGTCCGCCTGCCGATGCAGGGGACATGGGTTCGTGCCCCAGTCTGGGAAGATCCCACATGCCGCGGAGCGGCTGGGCCCGTGAGCCATGGCCGCTGAGCCTGCGCGCCCGGAGCCTGTGCTCCGCAACGGGAGAGAGGCCACAACAGTGAGAAGCCCGCGTACCGCAAAAAAAAAAAAAAAAAAAGTAATTACAGTTGACCCTTAAATAACGTGAGTTTGAACTGCGCTGGTACACTTATATGTGGATTTTTTCAATAAATACATTGGAAAAAATTTTGGAAATTTGTGACAATTTGAAAAAACTTGCAGAAGAACCATGTAGCCTAGAAATATGGAAAAAATTAAGAAAATGTTAGGTATGTCGTGAATGCACAAAATATATGTGGATAGACATATAACATACAAAATATGTGTTAATTGACTGTCTATGTTATCCATAGGGCTTTCCTGTCAACAGTAGGCTATCAGTAGTTAAGTTTTGGGGAAGTCAAAGGTTACACATGGATTTTCAACTGCGCTGTGGGTCAGAGACCCTGACCCCTGTGTGTTTCATGGGTCAACCGTACTCTCTTTTGCTACAAAAATACATTGTAGGGCTTCCCTGGTGGCGCAGTGGTTAAGAATCCACCTGCCAATTCAGGGGACACGGGTTCGATCCCTGGCCTGGGAAGATCCCACATGCCACGGAGCAACAAAGCCCATGCGCCACAACTACCGAGCTTGCACTCTGAAGCCCACGTGCCACAACTACTGAAGCCCATGTGCCTAGAGCCCGTGCTCCATAACAAGAGAAGCCACAACAATGAGAAGCCCGCACACCACAAGGAAGAGTAGCCCTCACTTGCTGCAACTAGATAAAGCCTGCACCCAGCAACAAAGACCCAACACAGCCAAAAATAAAAATAAATAAATTTATTTAAAAAAAATGCAATGTAATTCACTTGTCTTGTAGATTTGAACCAAAATTTCTAATAGGTATATTGAGTATAGGGGCTGTTACATGATGCCAATTAGTTAAACTTTTTAGATTTAACTGTTTGTTTTTTGCATCACTTATAGGTAGCCTATGTTATTTATTTGCTAAAATTTTTTAGTTGAAAGTAAATAATTAATTATGGAAGTTCCTTAGGGCAGTAATTATGTCTCTTTTGTTTAACAGCATTTCCCCTACTCCTCACATAGTGTCTGGTGTGTAGAAGGCACTTGGTAAATATTGGCTAAATTAAAGAATTCATTTAAAAGTTGGATTATGATAAGAAAAGTACATAATGAACAATGAAGGTAACTGTGTAAAGCAGAAGGAAAACAGAACCTAGGTAATATAAAACAAACTCCCCTCTTCTAGCTGAACAAAAATATGGTATGCAAATATTAAGGAAATTCAAAAGGAGGTTTCATAGTCATTAATAATGACTTTGTACTCCTTATGTGAATATTGATAATGCCACCTTGGCTTCTGTATGAAAGCAAAATTTGCTTTGTATGATAATTATATTTAAATGATACTGCATAAATATTAAATGATGGTATTGATTGTGGCTAAGGTAGAACTTCTTGTGATGACACAGTAAGATGCAATGATCAACACATTCCAGAATACATACTTTCGAGAACATCATGACCTCTTGCTCCAAAGGAAGAGTTTAATAGCATTTTCTATAGCATATATCACAGAAAGTGAACTTTTTCAAAACCTCACCTTATTGAAAAGTTTCTCATTATTTACCCAGCTGACCAAAGAAAGACATGTGGGCAAATACACATGTCCATCATTAGCTTTCCTATAGCTGCTGCACAGATGCCCTGACCATATTGTTATCAAAATAGCTTCAATGTTGCTACAGCACCCTAATGAAGCATAAAATGTTCCTTTTTATAATATAGATATGTACACATCGTAATAAGGATACAAGAGAATGATTTCTGAAACATGGTACCTGCTAGCCTTCCATTAAATCTCTTGGTCCAACTCTCCTTATTTTAAGAAAAACGATCTTCATGTATTCATTAAATACAGGTTTTAATTTAATGCTATGTGGACAGCATTGTACCAATGGCAATGGAGAGTTCAAAAGACGTTTACACTTTGGTTCTTGCCTCTAAAAATCTTAAATTCTAACCAGAGAAATAAGATTTATACACATAAAATGGTCATCTTGTCAAACATACAGAAATAATAACATGAATAAAAACATCACAATGTATTGATTTTTTTTACTATGAAATGCTTTACCAAGCATTTTTCTTGTCGTTTCTCATTTAATTCTCACAAAAATCCTGTAAGGTAGATTCTTTTATTATTATCCCCATTTTACAGATGAGGAAAACCTAAGTTCCAGGAAGCTAAATATATTGGCCAAGATCACATCCCTGGAAGAGACAAAATTCAATCACAGTTCTTTCTGTCTGGAAAGGCGGTACTGGGAAACACTATACCTCCTAAGACTTTGTGGATTGAAGCAGGCAGCAGGAGGGGCCTACTGAGAGGAGTCAAGACATGATTTAGATAGGTATGGATGGCACATTCATAAAAGACCTTGAACATTGCCCTAATAAAATCGATTGCCTAACATAGGAAATGGAGGACTAGCGTATAAGTCCTAGAGAAGAAATGTAATATAAAAAATATGTTTAAAATACTATGCTGGAACCATATTAAGCTAAATGATAATTTTGAAAGGTTGAGATTTATGGAAATCGAAAGACATGAAGAGAAGTGAGTGATTTACACCAGAGTAATCATTGTGGAAATGGATCAAAAAAAGAGATCAAAAATCGAAGGAATATTAGACATAAGTCAAAAGCCTTTGCTGCCTGGTTAAATGTGGACACTTTATTGACTGTGAGTTCCTGGAAGGCAACTAGCAACAACAACAACAAAATAATCATTTATATAGGGTTTTCATGCAAAAAAGGCATTATGCCAATTGGATCAACTCCAAAGGGTAGAATTAGTTACTTAGTAGGCAAGAAGACAATTCTATCTTTTAGAACGCACTAGAAGAAAGAACTTCAGAGGAGCTTTCAAATGGGAAACAGGGAGTTTAATAGGTATAGAATTGCAGTTTTGAAAGATGAAAAAAAAAGTTCTTGCAAACTTTTTTGAAATTGGTTCTACAACAATGTGAATACACTTAACACTACTGTACACTTAAAATGGTTAATATAGTAAATTTTATGTTGTATTTATTAACCACAACTTTAAAATAGAAAGAAAAATTATTTTAAGTTGAAGGTACTACCCTGTAAGGTAGTGATTGCTCATTTTTGTAGGTACCCTGGTAGGAAACGTGATAGAGCTTATGTTATGGAGAGAAGCACTGCATTAAACAGAAAGTTGAATCAGAGACCTTGGAAGGTCCTTTCCAAATTCAAGAGTTTCAGATTTAATAATTAAATTTTTCTCCTGGATTGTTTACAAGTCTCTTATCAAATTCTCATAGGACTAAATGACCAAAGGAAATAGAGAAACAATTTCTCCAAAGAGGAAATAATTTAATCTAATAAAAATATTGAATCCCTATTATATCAGTTTCCTAAGGCTGCCATAACAAAGTACCACAAACCAGGTGGCTTAAACAATGGAAATTTATTATCTCACAGTTCTGAAAGCTATAAGTCTGAAATCAAGGTGTCCATGGGGCCATGGCCCCTCTGACACCCATAGGGAATCCTTCCTTGCCTCTAGTGGTTTGCTAGCAGTCTTTGGTGTTCCTTGGCTTGAAACTACATAACTCCAATCTCTGCCTTTGTCATCACATGGTGTTCTCCATATATCTCTCTGTCTTCATGTGGTCTTTTTTTTTATATGTAAAACAACAGTAATACTGATTGGGGGCCCACCCTAATTCAATATGATCTCATCTTAACTAATCACATTTTCAATGACCCTATGCCCAAAAAAGGTAACTTTCTGAGGTACTGAGGGTTAAGACTTTAATATATATTGTGGAAACTACAATTCAACTCATTTTCAGGATCTTTTGCATTCTCAATACCACTTTCTATGGAAAGATAAGATGAGCTGTAATGAGTTTCTAAAAAATAGCCCATTCCAGCAATGAAGAATTCAGATAATACCATACAGCTTCCCCAAGATGTGATCAAGAATTTCAAAGAAAAACAGGATAGTCTACCAGCTATTGTGTTAGCAAACCAAACTGAGGTCATCACAAAAAAGGGAGTTTGAAGAAAGGCCTTCAGTGAGCCACTGATTAACATTTTCAAGAAACTTGACACAATTGTGTAAAACTGTGACAGAAAAACCAAGATGATACCCAGCTATAAAGGAGATTCTTTAGCCACAGCTCACAATAAACTGTAACAAGATACTCAAATTGTGGCTACCAGAATGAAGCAAATGACAAATGCCAGGTGTACACAGCATAGAGGTGACAGGTAGTTCTATATTATATTTTCAGCCTGATCCACACAGAGAAATACTATTGTCACCTAGTAGGTTGTCTAGAAAGAATAATAGCATGCTCAGAAAAGTATCCCTCAGACATTTCTACAATGTGTAAGTCTTAAAATTTTTATTTCTACCTGCATCTAACAAACAGTGGTCATTCACTCAATCTAACAGAAGCTGATAGCCCAGTTTCTCAAAATAAGATTCACACTACATTTAAGTTTTATGTCAGCATTTGATCCAAGAAAAATTAATGTGACAGGAAAAAAACACGGTTTACTCAACCATCAAGGTGGAGTGGAATAGAGGGCATACGCTGGTATCTCAAGAAGAGTCAAGAGATGCCCATCATAACAACCCAGATGCCTGACCTTGCACAGAGGATTTAGACTTTCAATCCTAAATGAGAGACAGTAGCAGGCCAGTCAGTGTCTCATCCTGGTTATATGCAGAACCAAAACAACTGTCCTAGATTTGTCAGTTTTGTAAATCACCCCTCCTGAGAAATACTCTATTCTCTGGATATTTGTGGGCAACAAATATTCTTCATATTTGCCTACCAGGAACCTGGATATATTTTGCCTCCTCCCACATGGTATACATTCACCAAGCACAAGAACATTCCAGGAATAACTGTATAATACATGTATAATCTTAATGGACTTGTCTAGAACATGTTCACATTTAAAACATATTTTAATTAAAAAAAAAGAAATGTCGATTTAAAGTACAAATAGCAATGTACTTCTTAAAATATCTAAGAGACAAATGTATCCTCACATTGCTTTATCCATTACATCAGATTGCCAACTAAGCCTTCAAAATTGTTTGTTTTAGAGTTATTGGGGTTTAGCATTACTTGTTAGAAAACTATTTAAGTTAAAATGATAAAACAGTCACTTATACAATTAGACTCAGCACAAGATCACATACAAATGACAATTACTTACTAGTAATTAAAATAAATCCCCAGAGGAAATACTCAAACAAAAATTAAGGAACATAATTCTCTTTTAGCATTTTGTATTGAAGTATATAATTGACAAGTTGACAAAAATTAACACGTATTTAAAGCATACCATCTGAAAAGTTTTGACATATTTATATATCCATAAAACCATCACCATAATCATAACCTTCACCCACAAAATTTTCCCTGTGCTCCTTTGCAATCCTTCCCCCATTCCTGTCTCCTCCCTTCCCCAGGCAAACATTGATTTGCTTTTCACAATAGATTAGTTTGCATTTTCTAGAATTTTATATAAATAAAAACTATACAGTATGTATTTTTTTATTCTGGTTTCTTTCCCTCTGCATAATTATTCTGAAGATCATCTATTTTGTGGCAATATACATATGAAAATATAAATATACCTGGATTCACTCACATACAGTGAACAGTAGTTCACTCATTTTTATTGCTGAGTAGTATTCCACAGTATAGATATATCACAATTCGCTCATCCATTCCACTGTTGGTCGTTATCTGGTTTGATTTCTGGTTTGGGGCTATTACAAATAAAACTACTACGAATATTTGTGTGTAAGTATTTGTATATATGTGTGGTTTCTGTTATTTTTGGTAAAATCTAGAATAATTGAAATTGAATTGAATTAGATGTAGGTATACAGTTGTCCCTTGTACAATGTGGGAGTCAGGGGTGCTGACCCTACGTGCAGGTGAAAATCTGCATATAACTTTACAGTCGCCTTCCAGTATCCTCGGTTCTGCAACTGCAGATTCAACTAACTGGATTGTTTTAATACTGTAGTATGTATTTATTGGAAAAAGTCTGCTTATAAGTGGACCCTCGCAGTTCAAATCCTGTTGTTCAAGGGTTAACTGTATTTTTAAACTCTTAAGACTAACTGCCAAACTACTGTTTTCCAAATTGGTTGGACCATTTTATGTTCCCACTAGCTGTATTTGAAAGTTCCTTTACGTCTTCACCAACACTTGATGGGATCAATCTTTTTCATTTCATCCATTCTAATGAGTGTTTAATGGTATCTCATTGTGGTTCAGTTTGCATTTAGCTTGCTTAATCTTTTCCTATTTTACCTTGAATTTTTGTTTATTTTTCAGTTTTGAGAATTCTTTATATATTCTCCATACAAATCCTTCGTTAAATACATGGACATTTGCAAACATTTTCTTTCAGTCTATGCTGGCTTTTTCATTCCTTTAACAATGAAGTTCAGAGAACAGAAGTTTTAAATTTTTATGAAGTGCAACATATCAATTCATTCTTCTATGGGTCATGATTTTGGTGTCATATTTAAGAAATGTTTGCCTAATCCAAGTTGACAAACCTTATTCCTAAGGCTGCTTTTAGAAGATTTGTAATTTTAGACATATATTTATGATTTTTTTGCATTCAGATTTACAATTTCCCAGCACCATCTGTTGAAAATAGTAACATGTCTCTACCAAGTTACCTCTGCACCTTTGTCAAAAATCAGTTTTCTCTCTAGTATTCTCTTTTATTCAGTTTTCTGGAAGAGTTCAAATAGAATTGGTATTATATCCTCCTTAAATGTTTGGTAGAATTCACTACAAAAGCCATCCAGGCCTGCAGTTTTCTTTGTGAGCTGGTTTGGAAAAACAAATTCAATTCTTTTAATTCAGATTATCCATTTCCTTTAGAGTGAGTTTTGGTAGGCCGTATCTTTGGTGGACATCTAAATTATCAAATTATTTGGAAAAACTTGGTCATAATATTTTCTCAGTATTCTTTTAAGTATATAGAATCTGTACTGATATTATTCCTTTATTGGTAATGTTTGTCTTCTCTTTTTTCTAATCATTCTGGTTGGAGATTTATCAATTTTATAGATCTTCTCAAAGAAGGAGTATTTGATTTTATTGATTTTTCTTTATTGCGCTTCTGTTTTCTATTTTATTTATTTCTGCTCTGCTATTAGTTCCATTCTTTTGCTTTCCAGGGTTTCATTAGCTCTTCTCCTCTAGTTTCTTAAAATGGAAGCTGAGGTCACTGACTTGAGACCTTTCTTCAGTTCTAATATACATACTTATTACTATAAATTTCTCCCTAATTATTGCTTACTCACACATTTGTGTTTTAATTCTTATAAAGCTCAAAATGCTTTACCTTTTGATTTACATTTGGCCCATGGGTTATTTAGAAGTGTGTTATACAGTTTACAAATATTTGAAAATTTTCTAGTGAGCTGTTATTGATTTCTAATTTAATTTCATTACAATCAAAGACCATACTGTGTATGGTTTGAATCTTTTTAAATTTGTTGAGATTTGTTTTATGTCCCATAGCATGGTCTATCTTAGTAAATATTTCATGTACACTTGAAAAGAATGTATGTTCTGCTATTGTAAGGGGCGGTGTTCTGAAAATAGCAATTTGTTTATAAGTGTTGTTCAATTCCAAATTCTTATTGATCTTTCTCTAACTGTTCTAACACTTATTGAAGTGTTTTAAAATACCTGACTATAATCGAAGATTTGTCTATTTCACCTTTCAATTCTATCAATTTTTGCTTCTGTGAAACTCTGTTTTTGAAGCTGTTATTAGGTGCATGATTGTTTAGGATTATATGTGCTTTTCACGAAATAATTCCTTTGCTTTTATGAAATGGTCTCCTTTATTTCTGGTAATAGTCTTAGCTCTGAAATACAATATTTATGGTAAAATATAGATACATTCTTTTGACTAGTGTTAGTATGGTATACATTTTCTCATTCTTCTTTTTTTTCTCATGGATGTTAACATTTTAATGTTCTTCCTTTGAGATTTTCCTTGGCATATATTATCACATTTTCTTACAAAATGATGCTCAGATTATGTACTTGTCCTTTCATTTAACAGGCTTAAAATTAAAAATACACAAACATAGTTTTCTTTCCTATTTTATTTCCTAACATTGTTTGGTCCATCCTTTCACTTTTAACCTATTTGTGTTTTTACTTTTAACCTATTTGGATCACCAGCTGAGTCTTTTAAAGGTTTTGTAATTGAGAGATTTTGTTTTAGTGTTACTTGAGAAAGTAAGATCTAACCTAAAATTCACAAGATAGTACTTTACACATCTACATTTAATACAAACTCATATGCAAATAACAGTTATTTATGACTAATCAAAATGGATACCCAGAGTAAATATTCACATCAGAATAAAGGAATATAATTCTCATAAAGTTACTTTAAACCAGAGCTGATTAACCTAAATGACTTATTAAATATTGATACTTTTTAAAATATTTGGTAAGTTAGATCCCTAAGTCTTATTTAAGAAGAAAGTAAATGGGTAGCCTGATATTCATGTACAAAATAAGACAATTAAATATATGTGTTATAAGGTCAGATGAGGAGTAGGCAGGTAAATCTAATTTGTTCTTTTTCATCATTCCCTGTACATATATATTTAATTTTTTTTTAATTTATCAATTATCAGAGGTTATTATTGCGAGTAGTAGTTTAAATCAGTAACATTTTTCTGGAACCTAATGTATGCATGTATTTGATACAGAAATTTCATTTCCAGGATTGTATTTAAGGCAATGACAATGGATATACACAAATTTTGTCAGTGATATTCTTCAAAACAGTATTGTCAATGACAAATAGATTAGAAATAAATTAAATTTCCAAAATAGATAATCAATTAAAGGAATTATACTACAACCATGAAGTGGAATACCATGCAGCTAAGCTAATAAATATTTAATGTCATAGGAAAGTATCTCGAACATACTATTAACTGACTTCAAATTGTATTACAAAATAGTCTACATAATGATTTCATTTTAAAATACATATATAGTAATGAAAGTTTTGAAATACATATGATAATGAAAGAAATGAAATTAACATGTTAAAAGTGGTTATCTTAATATTTGAATTATGGATGCTTTTTATTTCTTTGTGTTTATATAAACTATATCTTCACTCTCAAAATTTAATACAATGAATATGTATTTCTTTTATAACCAGATAAAAAGTATCATTCACAATTCATAAAAGAAATGCAAGACTTTAATTTTTATTAATCAAACATTTATTGGTAAATGACTTGATGTGTGTCATGAGTTATATGGCGGTGTGATATATGGTGATGGCTCCTGCCTTCGAGGTACATAGAAAACTATCCTGACAGATTGTGATTTGGGAAAAACAAACCTACATTTTAAACAAAGCTAAAATAGTAAAAGCTGAAATTAAATTCCCTTCCTGATGAATTCACATAAGACTGCACCCAGCTGCTTTGGAAATATCAAAGATAATTTACCCATTAGCTGCTAATTCAAAAAGCAAATCTTATACCTCAAATTATGCCTTTTAGAATTTTGTGAGTTTTCTGACAAGTGATACATTAAACATGATTATAGTAAGTCCCCTACATACGAACAAGTTCCGTTCCCAAGAGGGAGTTCATAAGTCCAACTTGTTCGTAAGTCCAACAAAGTTAGTTTAGGTAGCCAATTAACACAATCGGCTATATAGTACTGTACTGAACTGTAATAGGTTTATAATACTTTTCACATAAATAATACATAAAAAACAAACACAAAAAATAAAGAAAACATTTTAATCTTACAGTACAGTACCTTGAAAAGTAGAGTAGTACAGCACAATAGCTGGCATACAGGGGCTGGCATCAAGTGAACAGGCAAGAAGAGTTACTGACTGGAGGAGGGAGAGAAGTTGGAAAATGGTAGAGCTGAAGGATCGTCAGCAATAGGAGACAGAGGGCAAGCTGCAAGTTCACTCACGCCTGACGATGATAGAACGCACATTCGCATCTTTGAAAGTTCGCAACTTTAAGTTTCGTAGGTAGAGGACTTTATTACAATAGCCATCATCATCCTGGTTTTCCCATATGTAGTGCATTGAAATGTTACAGCCTGTATGATCTTAAAGTGTGAAAAAGCAAGCGTATAAACATGTGTGTATATATACGTATATACAGAGTGCATGTTATGCATATATATATACATACACACACTTTGTATATACATATTTATATGTATATACATATGTACATATTGTATATACATATTTATATATGTGTATATGTATATTGTGTATATATAGAGAGAGAGAGGAAGGGGAGAGGGAGGGGTGGAAGAGGGGAAGGAGGTGGCACGAGAGAGGAGGGAGGGAGGAGTAGAAGTTGTTTGATACTTGTTTTGACTAAGGATTTGTGTGAACCATTGCTAGCTGTTAATGGAATTACAAATGAATCAGAAAATGACTAAATCTCCAGTGAATTGTGAATCTTGGGAGAATGATAAAGTTTTACCTAATACGAATTAGAAGTCACATATTGCAGGCTACGATACACAGCAATAAGTTATGAGTTCCCAGACTTGAGATTCAGAAGCAGTTAGAGTGCTACAGGTATTCCTAGAAGAAATAAAGATTTCTGATGTCATTGATCTAGAAAGGTTTCCTGGCTGAAGTGTCACTTGAGTTGCAATTGTGATGAACATTTACTCTCCTTAAAGTCAGCAGAAACCCTACATGACAAAGGAATGTTAAATTAAACAGGTATATTTTCCTGTAGAGGAGACATACAGTACCCATTGCCCTATGACTGCCTCCCATCCTCACAAATAATACAAATTTTCCACACATGACATTTGAATTCTGCCAAAGACTCTCCCTTGACCAAACTTTAGTTATCTCCTCTGAACTCTTTTCAATGAGGCCTCAACCTTGGTCCCCTCCTGTCTTTGACCTGTCTTTCAAACCAGTCTTAGTAAGAATTCTCCCATCCTTGATATCTGAGCATACTTGATATCGGATCACATTCCTCATCTCTTACCCTGCTGTCTAAGCCTTTAGCCTGCCTTCAGCAAGAATCCTGTTAAATCAGTTCAACAAGAATTCCCCTATCTTTGACATCTCATCTTAATCATTTTTCATTCACTGACCCCCTTACTCTGCTCTCCGGTGACAATATCCATCTGTCTTTACCATGTTTGGAGTTGAGCCCAATCACTTTCCCGTACTGTGATTTTCCTATTGCAAGAGTCTTGAATAAACCCCTTCTTATCATTTTAAGAAATATCAGAATGATTTTTTTCTTTTCAATTCTGAGGGACAATTCTGAATCCAGTCTGCATAGATACACCTTGCTTTATCTAGTATATACAATTTTAAAAACTGCAATTCAATTGTAATTGTATATCAATTTCTATTTTTCTTTTTATTTATTTATTTATTTTTATTTTTGGCTGTGTTGGGTCTTTGTTGCGGCGAGCGGGGGTTACTCTTCCTTGCAGCGTGCAATCTTCTCATTGTGGTGGCTTCTCGTTGCGGAGCATGGGCTCTAGGTGTGTGGGCTTCAGTAGTTGTGGCTCACAGGCTATAGAGCACAGGCTCAGTAGTTGTGGTACACAGGCTTAGTTGCTCTGGGGCATGTGGGATCTTCCTAGACCAGGGATCGAACCTGTGTCCCCTGCATTGGCAGGCAGATTCTTATCCACTGCGCCACCAGGGAAGCCCTCTGTTTTTCTTTTACAAGGAAAACTTTTCAGTTACTCAACAGGTGCTTATTAAAAACCTATCTCTAATAACTATGAAGGGTCTGAGTTCACCATACTCACAAACTAACAAATTAGTCTGCCAGTTTCATGGGTGCTGGCAGAAGACAAGAGACTCCTGGGTCAGAAACAACAGACTTGTATTATTTATGACATAGCAAGTAGCATGACCATCAGCATATTTGCAGCAGCTCCCCTTTCCCCCCAAGTCCCACGGAGGTGATATGGATGAACTCAGATGAATGCTACACACAGTGAGTTGCATTACAAGAGAGAAACACTATACACAGTGAGTTGCATTACAAGAGAGAACCTGAATCTTTTACAGTGTGCGGCAGGCATGACTGCCCTTTCCTCTAGAGGGAGACTAGCTCTGTTTTCCAAGGCTGATCACTATTCAGACATCCTTGAAAAGACAGAGTAAAGATGAATTAGTGCCTTACTTACAAAATCTTTAGAAATGTGACAGACCCTTAGAGAATTATCTCCCAGTACTGTTTTGAGCCTACAATCATAAGAATCCTGTTAAGCATGTAAGAATAAGGTAATTTATCAAAATGTGCATTTTCATGTACAATTTTTGCAAAGCCTGAGATACACTTATATATGACAATAAATTCATTACTTAATCAATGAATGTCAGATATCAGTCCCTTTTTGATATAAATTCTTGATGCTTGGTTGGTGAGATGGAAAGAAACAAGAGAAAACATTTCATTTCTTTCACTAGCTTCAATTCTGCTCTTCATCCTAAGTGACTGCACTTTTCTAGAACTTTCCCTGTCTTCTCTAACTACTTACAGGGGAAAAAGAAAGCACTTACTGGGTGGCAACTTTGGTGTCAGGCATTGTAATAGGCAATCTTTCTTCTCTTCTTAATGGTCTAACCTCTCTCCAGCTCCAAATCCCATATTCAACATATACACCTGGATGTTATACAGAACCTCAGATTTAGCAAAACCAAAATATCATTCACATATCCCACAACTCAAAACCTCAGACTCAAGCAGATTTGAATTTTATTGATTAGACATGGGGGAACAAGCAAAGTTTAGCCAAGCATTACCTTTCTGGTTTGCAAGCATTCTCACGAATTAGATCCGAAAAGAAAAGATGGAAGTAATTCATTCTCTCTCCCTCTCTCCCTTTGTCTCCTTCTCTTCTTTTGTGTGTATATGTCTGTCTGTCTGTCTCTCTCTCTCCCCCACCTCCTCATCTTTATACTATGATAAATCCCTCAATGGGAACTTTCAAAATCCATTTGTTTTCATTTTCTTGAGATAAAGACACAAACAACCCCTTTAAATACACCTTAAGTTTTACATATGAAATCTGAATAAATGTAGAAAAGCAGCCTAATGGATTGACAAGAACACAAGAGATAGAGATAGGGGCAGAGTCTAACATGTTGAAGACTATTGCAAACGTTTGCACTCTATTCCTTCCCATCTATTTTTCAAGTCTAGCATAAAATATATTTTTCAATAACTGAATTTAGATAAATCTAACAATACTGAAATAATTACTTGAAAGGAAAACTGGTTTCTAAATTCTCTACTTAATTCTTAAAAATCAAATTAAACAACTTCATTTGTGGTTTTGGCATTATTTAGACTTATCTACATCTCTTGTGACATTTTGTAAACATTCAAGTATTAAATAAATTCTTTTCTTCAAATGTATGTTTTTTCTTTTGTCTGCTTTAGTCACTGTGAAGAGATTACTTCTGTACAACACGTCTGATACTTTGAATGTTTCCTTTTGACACTGCTCTCTGAAAATTACAAGGATGTCAAGTTTACAACACTTTTAACAACTGCATATGCTCCCCATGCTAAACCAAAAATAAAAACCTATATTCTCCACCCCAGACATCATCAATGATATTTTAAAAGAAATTTTAATTATATAATTTCTGGATTAGTCCTAGGGTTATAAAGTGAAAGGGTACAGAACACAGTGTCTTTGCCAGAAAGCCTCAGGAGCATGGGGCATGGTCAAGGTTTACATGGTCTTCCTTCTCAAATGCATAGACTTTCAAATGCCCTGAAACATGCCACCAGGGCTCAGGTATTTGACAGAAAGCCAGCACTATACTGGAAGTAGAAACACAATTTTGAGGTGGGATAAACATGAAGGATGGTGTAAGAAATTCCTAATTATGAGAGACTACCATGGATCCAAACTGTGAATAGGTTTGAGTATCCTGGAAATCGCTGAACGTTTGGACAGGTCTTAGGGTGTAATGTATAAGAGCCTGTGCTCTGAAGTCAGACAGCCCTGGGCTTGACTTTCAACTTGTTCTGCCATTTACTGTGGGATGTTGGAAATGGATTTAATATTCCTTAGGCTGTTTTTTTCCTACCCAAAACATAAAAAAAAAATTTATATGAAGAAACTTAGCAATGATTGTGTGAGTTAGTTCCTTACAGAATAACACATTGTTGGGTGTATATGCCAATACATATGTTTGGTGGTGTGACATCCATTTTCCATACAAGAGGAGGCATTTTCTAATAATAATAAACGTACTGCTGTGTAGCAAACCATCTGCATTTCTTGCGGAAAAAAGTATCTGGAACATAGGAAGAATTCATTAAGAACTTTTATCTTTAAAAAGTTAATTCTTATGAATTCTTTAATATCAAGTATCCTTATAACTGCAATAACATTGCTGAGGGTGGGTGGTATGCTCACCCCCAGAGGTTTAAAGACAAGCAAGACAAACATTGTCTGGGGCAGTTGAAGTTCAGACTAAAAACACTCAGATATACTTGACAAGTCCTAGAAGCTTCTATAATTGGCCACCCAGAATTATAGATTATAGCTCAAAATTCTTTTTGTTCTGACCTGACAAATTATTTGTGTAAATACAGGAAATCTGAGTACTAGAGACTGATCTCAATTCAACAAACCAATTCAGCATGTATTCATTAAAGGTTCACTATAGACTAAGCACTGGGCTACACACAGAGTATACACAGACCTGTCCTTATGGGATGTTCAGTCTAATGAGGCCTACAGTAAAGTCAACAGAGAATGAAAACCTGCTGCGATAAGTGTCATGACTGCAGTGAGTGCCCAGTGCTGGAGAAGCACCCAGGGTGGATGACACCTAACCCAGGTGTTAGTCCAAGACCTGCTTTCTACCACTAGGGCAACTAGGAGTCAACCAAGTTAAGGGCAGGTGGGAGGTGTGGGATGAAAGAATATTCCAGCATGTTTGAGGGCCCAAGCCTGTAGATGAGAGAGTGTGGGTTTGAAAAAGTTTCAAGTTTAGTATACCTAGGGAATTAAGATTGAGAAAAGAAGTAGAAAGAGATGAGCCTGGGGAGATAAACAGGGGCAGGTTCCTGATGGTCTTGTAATCAAGATTACACGTTTTGAACTTTGTCTTAAGAGCACATATGAAGCCATGGAGGGTTTTTACCAAAAGCAGTGCTATATGATAAGAATAGAGCTAGAGAAAGAACATTTTATTCCTTCCTCAGCTTCTTTACTTTAAGGTACTGGGAAGATGGAGGAAAGCTACTGCTTATCTTCCTCATGACTATTTTCATCCACTGGAAAATGGTTAGGAAATAGGGAGGCCATATATTTGATCATTTCCAAATAGCAATTCAGGAAGAACAAGTGTCATCAGGGGTGTATGGTCACCCCAATAACTCTACATTCAAACCTCTCCCTCTAATCTTTTGTCTGGCCCACAAGTTTTTTAGTCCTATTTAAAATGCAGAAATCAGATCCAGACTTTGTAGTAATCAGCAAGAATGGGTTCATTTGTAAGGCTAAAGGATTATCATTCTTTTCATAGTTAACCATATTCTCTTTGCTCCTCTGGGTACAACTTGTTGCTGGCTCAATTATAATTTGTATCACATTACAATTCCTGACTATTTTCAGTTACACTTGGGTTTAGGGAGTCATTGCTTTACAGTTATCCTACCTCAGAATTTTCCCTACCAAAATGTATCTTGGTTTCAATGGATCATTTCTTTAATGTATAGAGATCACTTTCAATTGTTCCTATCTTTGAGCTGTTGGTCACAGAATTAACAGCCATTAGGTCATAAAAGACGGGAACTACACCTCCCTAGATGGAGTGAGGCACATATATTTATGAATACTTACTAGATGAAGGAACCAAATTATGTTATTTTTATTGCTGTTTCTCTCAATTAGGTAACATATATAGGTCCTATTAACATCATGTTACAAATGAGGAATTGGACATAGAATGCTATCATAGGATAAAATTTTTATTAATTCCCAAACTGTTCTTAACTATTTACTTTATAGCTACCAAATGAAGTTGCTGCATGGAAATGATTATTTCTTCTTCCTTAATAAAAAGTCATATTATAACAAAATATGGGGCATTCATTGCAAAAATTGATTAAAAATGCTAATTTCTTTTAAGTTATGGAAAGTTTCTAAAGACAGATAGTGATTAACTTATGAATTAAAATGTTATATTGACCTTAAGGCAGAAGCTAGGTCAGTTGAAAGAAGCATTATTTGCAAAAAGTATATATTCAAAGAACAAACTGTAAAAATCACATTGGGGATAAAATGCCATTCCTAATATTATTTTCGTTTCCAAATACAAAAGTATTATTTAAATCATAAATTAAAACATAGTTGACATATTTGTATTTATTGATCCTCAAATATAATCCTTTCAAAGGTTTTTGTTTCCTGCTTAATTTCAGGATTCTGGCTATTAGTTGCATTTCTCTTAAATTTCTTCTAAGATTGATATATAAGAAATGTCCTTTATCTGGGTTTTAGAACATATATAAAATCTACTTACATATAATTAGCTTTGGTTTCTATTTTAAATTCTTACATTTAAAACCACTGCTATGGGTCCCTCACTTCCTTGGAAACTTCAGTACCTTCCACTTCACTTGGTTTCAGCCATCGTTCTTGCCCACAGTCTAAAATCTGGCCCCCCTTGACACTGAAATAACAAATGTTAACGTTTTTCTAAGTTCAGTGTCTTCTTCCAGCTCTCTCACCCAGTTCATTATACTTTAATCAATTTTCAGCCTCTAAGAGATTTCTGAGTTTTGCTCTACTGATTGCTTTATCACTTAACAAAGGTTTGGTTTGTTTCCTTTCTGTGTGTGTGTGCCTGTGTGTACATACATATGTGCACACATGGGGTGTGCATCTCTCTCATAATTTTCTACTAAGTGCTGTAGGTAAAGTGAAAAGAGCAGTTCTATTAGTGCAAGGAATGTCCATCACTCATCCATCCCAGCTTAAGACTCACAATGCTGTAGACTGAAGTCTGCACTGCAGTCACAACCTGGGTGACAACTCAAGCCCTGGAGTCCTTGGACCATCACTAGCTCTGAGCCCTAGACGCAGCATGAATCCAACGTGAGATTGAGTCAACCCAAATCAGCATCTCAGCACTATTCTGACAGCTCAAACTCACATTATCCCAAAAAACAAATAAAGCATTGGCCAAAAGGAGTGAATTGCTCAAGGAGCTGCCCTCTTAGAAACTGGGCCCAGCCGCAGAGCTTCTGGACAACTCCCAAGGCATGAATCCAGGGGTCTGCTGGTCAACCCCATGCGCAGTAGAGAATTAGAGAAATGGACCTGCAGGTCTAGGATTTAATCCAGCCTGAGGCATCCTGTTGAGATAGCACTGGCAGCCCCAACCAGTCCCAGGAACAAATGAAGTCATAGGATTTCCTTCCTTGGAATTTTCTATGTACAACAACACTCTGAGGCACAGGGCTCCAAGCAGCCTCACTCCCAGGTCAAAGGGCACTGAGTCCAAAAAGGGAACATTCTAAAAGGGAGCAAGTAGAAAGCAAGAGTTCCAAGGGTCCAAGGCAAAAGTTGTCACACTCCTTCTGACCTAGCATCAGAAACCCTTCAGTGTGACTTCTGTCTCATTTTATTGGAAACAAAAGTGTCACTGTGGCCAGATGTGAATCAAGAGAAGGAGAATTAGACTCCACCTCTTGATGGTGGAAGTCAAGGTCACATTGCAGAAGAGCATGTAGGGTGGATGCTACTGTTGCAGCCATCTCTGGAAAATATAACCTGCCACAATCATCTTAATTGTAATGCTCCGTAGCACTTAGTGTTTTACTAGAGTTGCCCATTCACTTTTTTATATTCTTCACCAGATTGTCAAATAATCAAATGACTGATCACCAACACTTGTGCCCTTCACTCCCCTGGAGCCTGTTGATAGAGGCAGTTAATATGAGAAAATGAAAACAAACGTCTGAAAACTAAGAAAGGAGAGCAATAAACAAATTCTATGTATTGACATACAACTAATCACATATGTATTTAATGACTAAAAGTAACGTAGCAAACTTTATTTTACTCTTTCATGGGAAAAGCCAACTTCTGTGAAAAACTGTGCCAAATTTATCAAATAACTATTCAGCCCTTTGCCATAAAGGTTTTACATAATATGTAAAACTCTTCTATGCTTAGTTCAAAGCAACGCAATAAGGAAAACACAGAAGATAAAACTTTGAGCACAACAGTTTGTATGCCAAGGATGGTATTGTTTCCCAATGCCCATGGAAGGGATGTGAAGGCACCCTGAGAGTAAGGGATTGAGCTGCTTTAATAACAGAGATGAAATTAGTAGCTTATCTATTTTCATTCCAGTCTGCTCCAGCTTACAATGTCTGAAAGTTTTCACCCTCAGAAAAAGTACAGAACTTTATGAGTCTCTCATCTTTTGCTAAACTTCAGATGCTGAAAATCATTTTAAATCCATTCCTGTCATTTTGGATTTGCATAAGTGTCTTGCAAATAAAGTCTAAAAAGGCAATGGCTGATACAGTGTGAATGAACATGCCATAAAACATTTCAAACCTTATATCATTCATGTAAATCTCTCATGACTTAAAATTTTTCAACTCGCCAATAACAAGTATTTGGGCTAGATGCAATAGCTAAGGCTGAGATGGTGAATTCACTAAAATCCTCCCTCCTGAGACACTTTTAAGTTTGGAGGAGGGTGGAAAAAAAAAGAATCTTCACTTTGGCCTGAAATTGTCAATCTAAGTCATGGGTTTACATGATACACTAGTTGAGGGAGGAGGAAAATTCTACAGGGCTTCCTTAAGATAACACGGGCAAATGTATTATTCACCAATGAGATGGGGGAGGTTTTTGGTATACAAATTCTGTCTATATCCAAATCATTTTGGCTTAAAAAAATGTTTAGTTTAGTCAAGAAATTGAAGAATCACTTATATATATGGAATTTGGTTTTACTAAATCAGCCTTATTGTATTTCAAATTGAGCACTTTTGTACACTATCATTCAGATAGTAGCTTTCAATTGTGAAATGGAGATTTAACAAATCTCTAAGTGGCTTACAAACACATTGCACAAAAAATGCATCTGTTCTCCTAAGCACCAATTTTTCTTAAACACAAGGCAGCTATTTATGAATTAATCTAACTCAGACCCTATCAAAATTTTCATTTTAATTTGTGCCATAAAAACCAGCCATTAGAATTTCAACTGTGTTTCTGAAAATCCCAAATTTGGCAGTGGCTTAAATGCATCGCTCTGTGACTTTCCCACTATACAGACCTGACCCGTTTGTTGTTCCAACTTTAAAAAGAGAAATTCCATGAAAGGAAATAACTAAAAAGAATAGAAATTTGGCAGAAACTAAGAAGCAAATAATCCTTAACATATATATGTAATTAATATTCTTAAAGTTCTACTAAAAAATATAAACCAGTATCATTGAGAGTGGAGAGGAAGAATTTCATTTTTAATGCTTGTGAATTAAAACATTGTGCTTTCAGAGTTCTTATTGATGAAAGTTGTTCAGTTTTGTTTAGTAAAAAGCCCATTATCAACTATCTTACCCCTGCCTACAGAGAAAGTGGATAGCACTTGAGAGGCTGAGTCTAACAAGGCCCATTTTCACCTCTGACGATGCAGACAGCTGCCTTCTACACAGTTTGTACTAAGGATTGTAAGAAGGGAAGTGTCCAAAGCAGCTCTTTTGCCTAAGAGCCACAGGGACTACCATTAGTTGTACAGTTTTGGATGGATCATTCTTTTATAAGAATCCATGTTTGTTGATGTTTTTCTATATAAATGCCACAAACATACACAACATAGGTACTATATTGAGTAAGGAATCATCTTGTACATTTGGAACAATACTTATTCTCACCCCCTCTTCAAGCCCCACCATGCACTATTTCTGCAGAGAGACCTTGAATGTTACTATTGAAAGTGATGAAACCACACAATGTCTAATGTGAGCATCTGTAATACTTAGCAATATGTCTAATCCTTTACAGTCATCTCTTGCTGACTCTCCCACATAACTGAATTCTCCATAGAACTTGCCTCAAACCTCTTCGTGATAATGGTGATGGTCATACAACCTTATGAGTATACTAAAAACCACTGAATTATAAACTCTTTAAAATGGTTCGCTTTATGGCATGTAAATTATACCTTAATTTAAAAAAAAAAAAAAGAGGAAGGGCTCCATCCAAAGAACCATCTACAAATAGGTCAGTGATTACTTAGAAAGCTAAAAATATTTCAATGCATATTTCACAATATTGCCCTAGGAGTCTCTGATACAGTAGGCCTGGCAGATACCCTAGTAGTTTGCATTTTAGCAGGCACTTGAGGTCACTCCTGATGTAGGTGATCTGCAAGGCATCCTTGGAAAGCAATAATATTTTTGCAGGAGTGAAAAAGAAGGCTCAAGTGTTAGCAATGGAGCAGAAGGAAGGAAGGACTAAGGATGGAATTCTATGGGGCATCACTCTCATTGTTAAGCTAATCCGTGATTATGAGTTCATCCACTCTTGTTGACTAATAGGATTTCACCATCAGGGCTTGAATTTTACATTAAAACAGGGTGTATTGGGAGAGGCTATTTTAATCCAAAATAAGTGACGTTGATGAGAAATCTTAGACATCAGCTTAGGTTAATGAAGGAGATATGTGTTGGCAGGTAGACTTTTATTTTTTCCCTCGAAACATGCCACATAGGTGGCTTCCTAATTGTTCATGCATAGGGCTGGCTTTATTCTCATATATTAGCCTTTTGACATCTCAAAGACACAATTTGACAATCAGAGTTCTGTAAGATACTGACTCTAAAATCTTCGCCAAGTAACCAAAGAAGTCATTACATGCTTACTAGACTTTAGTGTGGTCTTCAGTCCCTGAAGAAAGAATAAAATAATCTATACAGATTAATGTACACCAGGCCTGGAAGAGTTGAAGCCGGTAACAAGACTTTCACTGAAGACGCGGTATGATTAAGTGGGTTTTTTAAAATTATATGTTAGGTAACTTTGTCTTAAGAGACATTTAAACGAGTTTATATAACTGCTTTCTTCACATTCTTTTGCCATGTAGCTGACTTTCAATTTACTTATTTAATATCATTACAAAAGCAATGAAGAACAATACATATTCCTGCTCATATTGTTAGGGTTGTTAAGTTATTAATTACATATCTAGAGTATATTTAAATGGTTGCTGACTTGCTTATGTATAGTAAAGATATAATTCTAAAATAGCTAATGGTACTTACTATAAGACAGAAGCATAATTTGTAATCACCCTTAATATACTACCTTTATAAAACACAGTCCATCATAGCCATTTGACCTTAGATGTTTCAATTAGAAAAAAAAGTAGGAAACAATTTCAGAAAGAGGACAAAGCTTACACCTTCTGAAAAGCACTGGAACCTAACTCTGAACCAGGAAGACCAACATTTTAACACAAAACTTTAATTGTAAGTTAGTTTTGTTCACTATTTTTAAAAACTGTATGTAGTTATTTATTAGAATTCATTTGGGATGGAAATCTTTAATATTGTTGTCTATTTAAACTATGTTGTTTCCCTACTCACCTTCCTCCTTGCTATTAACTGTCCCACTGAAATATATCAGTCCCACAGTTTGGACTCTCATAGATAACCTGACCTACCTCCTTAGCTTTCCTTAGCTATACTCTAGCACTGAATTGTGTCAGTTATCACCTTTTCAGAATAAGTGCAAAATTTATAAAATTCTTAATATCATCACTGTGAGCCTGGATTTGAGATCTTGGCAATCATAACAAAAATACAAACTCCCAGAATGCATATGGTACATGATACTTTTCAGAGTTATTCATTCAACAATTAATGATTAAACGGCCACTAAGAGGTCAGCACTGTACTTGGCATTACAGATATCAAGACAAATAAGACATAGCCCTCTCCTCAAGGACATGGTCCAATAAAGATGATTGATACTTCAGCACCAAGATGCAATAAAGTAACATAAGTGCTGTGATGCGTATATATGAGAAACAAGAAAACAACAACTGAAAGAATAGTTATTCCTCCCTGGATGTGGAGAGAAGGGCTCCTACAAAGTTATACCAGGAAAAAACAATGCTGAATGTTAAAAATAATAAGCAATTGTTTGTTTGATGAACAAAGAAGATATATCAGCCAGGATTCCAAAAAGAAACAGATGGCATACTCCAAGTAAGTTAATGTGTGGAGGGTTTGTTTACAAAGGTCATTTATTTCTGAGTAACTTAGTTTCTGTACTGGAATAAACACTTGACAACTTTCAAGAACAAATAGTACTTGCATACTTAGTAAGAATAAATGCCATCATTTAAGCACCTACCCTGAGTCAAGTGCTTCACTTATAACATCCCTGTAAAAACCAGTATATATTCATTCATTCATTCAGTAAATATTCAATGACCCCCTACCATTTGTCAGGCATTGTTTGAGCACTGGAGATACAGCTGTGAAGAAAGCATTGAAGGTTCTTCCTTTCATGGAAATTTCATGGGAGGAGGCAGACAACACACAAGTAAATGAGAAATTTTGGCTAGTGATGAGTATTATAAAGAAAAAAGCAGGCTTATATTAATCAAAGTGGCTGGGTAAAGGTGTAGAGGAGTTGGTTCTTATTTTAGAAAAGATCACTCTTAAGAGAAAATGTGTGAGATAAGATATGAGTGATGAGAAAGAGCCCAGCTTGCAGGACCAGGAAAGGAGGGTTTTGAACAGAGAGAGGGTCAAAAGCAAAGTCTGCAGAATGAGCTTAACGTGTTCAAGAAATAGGCAATAAGTTTCAGTGAGTGGCATGGAGTAAGCAAGGGAGTTCTGAGGTTGGGGGTGCCATCAAATAAGGTGTGAGAAGCTAGTAAAAGCCAGGTCATGTAGGCCTTAGGAGCCGTGGTTTAGTTTTATCTCTTTTAGAGTACAGTAAGGTTGTCACTTGCTTTATTCACATAGATGGTAAGTGGTAGAGTCCACATTCAAACCATGCCTCTCTTATTCAACCTATTTCTCTACATCAAGTCATTTTATTGACTATCACTTCCACCAAGTAGGTTAGGAAGAGTAGGCTGAAATTCTTTTAAGAATGTGGTAAAAGTGAAAGATCATCTAGGCTAGTGATTTTTGTACTTATGTATATAACTGTTATATCACATCCTTGATGCTTCAGTTCTACAAATGGAAAAGCTATTTCACTATTTTTATGAAATAGTAAGAGATCATGCCTAAAGACATTCAAATCATATTCCAAAATAAATAAAGAAGTTTTCAAATATGATGTATGATCAACTCACAACAGAGATCAATTAAACTTTCTGTGGGGCTTCCCTGGTGGCGCAGTTGTTGAGAGTCCGCCTGCCGATGCAGGGGACACGGGTTCGTGCCCCCGGTCCGGGAGGATCCCACATGCCGCGGAGCGGCTGGGCCCGTGAGCCATGGCCGCTGATCCTGCGGGTCCGGAGGCTGTGCTCCGCAACGGGAGAGGCCACAACAGTGAGAGGCCCGCGTACCGCAGAAAAAAAAAAAACTTTCTGTGACTCAAGTTAAAAAGTTAAAACCCTAAGGTATCACTCCTGTCATGAGAATTTCTTCTGGTTAACCCCCGGGAATCTGGAGTTTCTAAAATGTACTCATCTGCTTGCTGAATGTCAATACTATATCTGAATTTGGTGAGTACTTTGAGAAAACCTGTAATTGCTACATTTTCAAGCATGTCGGAGGATGGATTGGAACAGAATAGATATGGAATGAAAGGATGTGAAAGGTAGGAAATTAGAGTGTATTAAGCAAGTGAAACTCATCGTGGTAAAAGCAAAGCAGTTTTAGTGCAGTGTGAATCGTCAAGTTAGCACAGAATGTCACCGGTTACTAAAGGAACTTGGGTAATGGAAAATGAAAACAACTGGATTTATGACGCCCATAAATGTGTTAAACAGCTGCCTACTCACTGCCAACGAAGATTATTGAAAGTGGTAAATAGTGAGACTTTTACATATAACTATGTGGGAAGGAAAATGACTAAGTTGATAAATCTTCAAATTGTAAGATATAGAGTAAACATTTTAAAATTATTTTTTGGTCATTCCCTAATAAACCACTGGTTTATCCTGAGAGTTAAAAATCATAAAGCTTCTATGTATATTTTTTTTAATTTTTGTATTGAGTTGAATTTAGTCTTCCACAAAACAAACGTGTAACGTTTACTGTCAGCTCCATCAGTACCAAGATACCTTAGGGTTTTAACTTTTTAACTTGAGTCACAGAAAGTTTACTTGAGCTCTGTTGTGAGCTGGATGATCATACATAGTATTTGAAAACATCCTTATTTATTTTGGAATATGATTTGAACGTCATTAGGCACGATCCCTTATTATTTCATAAAAATAGTGAAATACTCCAATTGTCTCAAATAACTA
The DNA here is from genome assembly GCF_963924675.1 of Phocoena phocoena. Lineage (NCBI taxonomy): Eukaryota > Metazoa > Chordata > Mammalia > Artiodactyla > Phocoenidae > Phocoena > Phocoena phocoena. The sequence continues at coordinate 50,946,255 of NC_089220.1, read as the reverse complement.
CAGGAATTTAAAAGTGATGGCTGTATGTAACATTAATTATAATTTAGAAAAGCAAAAGTATTCATTCTAAACCACAGTAAACTGCATACATTAATGTAATCTTATAACAAACAAGGGAGCATTTATCTCAAGTTTGTTATTTCTTGATTTCCTCTTTTCATCCCCAGGATCACTGTTGAGTGCAGAATCTCATTTACTGATACATGGACAATTGCAGTAACCACCTAAACTATTTTTTTCAAGCTTTTTCCCCCAGTGCATTCTCCACACTGCCAGCTGAGCCATCTTTCTAAAACAGCGCTTCCTACTGAAACCCAGGATTCCCAAAACCTGTGGGAAACAAGTCAAACTGCTTACTCAGGTATACATGAGTTTTGGTAACCTGGATCCAACTAACATTTTTAGTTTCATCTTTTTAGAGTAGGATGACCTAATGAGTGTGTGGTACATATCAGGGTACTTTGATTGTGAAAGAGAGAGCTATTAGTAATTACCCTGGGACAGCAAGCATAAACAGACTAAAAACAGGCCTATCAGAAAATACGATTACCTCATTTAAGAGCCAACAGAGAAGACTTTTAACAGTTCCTTTACTTTCCCAAGATAAATCAGCTGCTCCCTCCTCTATGCTCCCTTAGCACTGGGGACTTAGCAATTTCACATTGTAGTGTGGGTATCCTTATACTTATTTCCCTTGCTAGGTTCGTATGTCCAAGAAGTCAAAGATTCATCTTTTCATCCTGAGTAACAAGTACAAACCATGTACTGAAAAGGTGTTTAATACATGTTTCTTGGTGGTGAATTAATGTTGAAGCAGAAGACTAATAGACTTAAGTGGAAGAAGTAAATATCCAAGAAATAGGACAAAGAGAGATCTGATCACCGAAGTCAATCTATAAAATTATGTTGCACAGGAACTCTGTATGAGTGTTCAGCCCAAAGGAGAGGAATATCATGTATAAATAATCCACCTTGCCTACCTAAAAATATTACATAGCATGCTCATTTATCTGTGCATAGCATCTGTGCATTTATTCTTTGAGATGAAAGAATAACCTTGCATTCTTCCTTTAAATGGAGATATACACAGATAAAAGATAAAATACAAAAATTTTAAATCCTGGTTTTAAAATGCTTTGCAACATGTTAAATAGTATTTGAATATTTGTTATGGTTCCAAAAGCATCTCTTTCCAGTCACACCAGGATGCTAGCATTCCGTTTAAAATTCTCAGTAAGGTATGATCCTGCAATTATTCTGCTCAGTGATTAAGATCATTCCCACTTTACTTCTTAAGAGTGTCCCTTGCCTGTGTGATGTTTCCCACACAGGAATATCACAGCTAATTCTGCATAGTCACCATAGCAGAAATAAATGAACCAAAGATGTAAGTCTAATGAAAAATCTATGACCCCAAATGATGCATCATCACAGATTCTGATGAAAAATGCTCAGATCTTCAAGTCTATTTTCTTATTTTGCAGAAGCAAACATTTGATTTTAAAAACATTTGATTGAGAATGATATAAAATGTTTTAAAATGAAAATATGAAAATGTATGTACATGGGCAAGACTTTGTATTATTAGTTTCAGTGACTTCAGCAATCTTCATGAGACAAATAATCCTTATTCATAAAATATAAGGAGAGGGCCCTCCTGCAAAGTCCTGCAAGTCCTCACCCTAAGCAGAGCCCTGGTCACTTTTTAGAAATCTCAATATAGCTTCATCAGCCCCAAGATTCAATCACCTGGGATCCTCAGTCCAGTATTCACAAATTTTATCAAATATACTTGAAGTCAATTATTTCTAATCCATCTTCACTCCCAACATTCTTTACTGCTCTGCACTTTCCCTCTCCTGTATCCTCCCACTATTTTCCTTTTGATAAAATTTTATTATGAAAAATAATACGTATTTATTTCAGACAACCTAGAAAAGATTTTAAATGCAAAAAGAAAAAAATGAAAGTAATTCATAGGAATACCAACATCCAGATATATACCGATTGCATAGATGGGATGTTTACTGTCTGCCGTTTTCAGAGTCATATCTTCTAGAAAATTCCCCTGCCCACAACCCCAGGCCATGGGGCAGAATCAGAGGCCTTGCTTTACCACATGACCCCATGCTCCTGGTCACAGCAGATTAGATCAGGAAGTCAATTTCTGACTAGCCAAAAGTCAACTTCATTCTCTTCACAATTTGCCTCAAAAATGTAAGATCCAGGGAGACTGATGATGATCACGGTAGTTACCACTGATCTTTTTGCATTGTATAAGCAGATTAAGAGGGGTGGAGGAAACAGATGAAAAGCACAGAAACCAGAAATAAGTGAGGCCATACAGTCCTTGAGAGGCAGAGAGATTGGGACATCAACTCCTAGTGGCTCCTTGGAGCTGGTTCCCAGAAGGTACGGCAATAATTCAGTCCCAGCATCTGTAAAACTTGACTGTATCTTTACAATAATTCCCCACTACCTTTATTCTCTCATTGTTACTGTGTCATATACAGAGTTATGCATATACATTTCTTTATTATGAAACGGTGCCGTGGTATTTTGTTTTGACCAGCATTTTCAGTGAACACATCCTGAGCATTTCTATATTGTTAAATATGTTGTATGTCCATGACTGCATCATTTTCTACCACGCAATTTTACCATGGTTCATGTAACCAATACCTTGATGGAAGACATTTAGACTATAACCAATGTTTTACTGTTGAAACTCCATGCCTTCTCCCCAGCCTTTCCAGAATCCCTTTTCTTTTATAAATATGCCCCCTATGTACTCAACCTTTACAAAGAATAGTCTCCACTGCTGTGCTTAACTCTCCAAGGAAAGCTTTATAAATTTCAGAGTACTTATGGTAGAATCTCCCATTGCCTCTTCCAGACCATTAAATCTACATTCTTGTGAGGGCAAAATAACAAAGTGACAGGAGACCAAGCTTTGGAGCCAGATTGCATAACTGCATTCAAATCACACCTCCACCATCTTGTATAACCTTAAACAAGTTATATAGCTTCTCTAGGACCTGGTTTCCTCATCTGAAAAATGGAAATAATGTACTTGCTTCTTAGGGCTGTAAATGATTAAATGAGTCAACAGATATCAAGCATTTAGAGCACTGCCTGGCACACTCTAATATTAGCTACTAACATTATGAGAAAGTGTATTCAGTTCTGAGATTTAGCCATCTGTTATATACAGCCTTATCCTTCTCATCTATTGAGTTCTTTAGATTCATCCAAAGTTTCCTTTCTCAACCTATATTTATTATAATCCTAGGAAATTTTAATTTCCATGGAACCTCATTTATAATTAAACTTAAACCAAATTTAACTTCCAACAATCTAATTTTCCACCCTATACTCATTATAATCCTAGGAAAAGTAAACTTCCATAAAACCTCCAACAATGTCACTTTACAATTTCTGAGCTGCCTTTACTCCAGTGATTCACACTTCAGTTAATTTTAGTCACTTCCTCACAAGGCCACGTGCAGGACATTTTGATCACCAAAAACCTCCACATAAGGAACCATCAGTTTATTCAAGGCCACATCTCTCATGGCAGTCAACCTTCTTGTTTAGTCAAGAAAACTAAGGGCATCACACAAGATCACTTTCACCCTGGAGCCCTCATTTACACCCATAGCCATTCTTGCTTCTTTTAGTCTATTCTCAGTCCTCTCAGTCCTCTGAGGAAGATTCAACAGTCTTCTTCCTGCCCAAGGCCAAATTCCCTACCTAAGTCTTGTCCTTTGTCCTCTCTTGCTCCTTTGTCAACATCAGACTCCTTTATACACAACTTCTTTTAAATACTGGGGTGAGCTAATGGAAAAGTGGACTTTAGTGGAGAGGTTGGTCGATGAGATTAGGCATCTGTGTTTGCTAATTGGTGCTTATAAAAGTTAGACTCCTGGGCTTCCCTGGTGGCGCAGTGGTTGAGAGTCCACCTGCTGATGCAGGGGACATGGGTTCGTGCCCTGGTCCAGGAAGATCCCACGTGCCGCGGAGCGGCTGGGCCCATGAGCCGCCATGGCCGCTGAACCTGTGCGTCCGGAGCAGCAGGAGAGGCCACAACAGTGAGAGGCCCACGTACCGCAAAAAAAAAAAAAAAGTTAGACTCCTATCTTCCCACAAAGACTGAGAGGTAGGAGCACTATCTTAATGATTACAGGCAAACTTCAGGGATATTGTGAGTTTGCTTCCAGACCACTGCAATAAAGCAAACATCGCAATAAAGCCGGCCACATAAATTTTGTGGTTTCCATAACCAAGACGAAAAGACAACCCTCAGAATGGGAGAAAATATTTGCAAACGAAGCAACTGACAAAGGATTAATCTCCAAAATATACAAACAGCTCATGCAGCTCAATATCACAAAAATAAACAACACAATCCAAAAATGGGCAGAAGACCTAAACAGACATTTCTCCAAAGAAGATATACAGACTGCCAACAAACACACAAAAGGATGCGCAGCATCACTAATCATTAGAGAAATGCAAATCAAAACTGCAATGAGGTATCACCTCACACCGGTCAGAATGGCCATCATCAAAAAATCTACAAACAATAAATGCTGGAGAGCGTGTGGAGAAAAGGGAACCCTCTGGCATTGTTGGTGGGAATGTAAATTGATACAGCCACTATGGAGAACAGTACGGAGGTTCCTTAAGAAACTAAAAATAGAACTACCATACGACCCAGCAATCCCACTACTGGGCGTATACCCTGAGAAAACCTTAATTCAATAAGAGTCATGTACCACAGTGTTGACTGTAGCACTATTTACAATAGCCAGGACATGGAAACAACCAAAGGGTCCATTGACAGATGAATGGATAAAGAAGATGTGGCACATATATACAATAGAATATTACTCAGCCATAAAAAGAAACGAAATTGAGTTATTTGTAGTGAGGTGGATGGACCTAGAGTCTGTCATACAGAGCAAAGTAAGTCAGAAAGAGAAAAACAAACACCGTATGCTAACACATATATATGGAATCTAAAAAAAAGAAAGAAAAAATGGTCCCGAAGAACCTAGGGGCAGGACAGGAATAAAGATGCAGATGTAGAGAATGGACTTGAGGACACGGGGAGAAGGAAGGGTAAGCTGAGACTAAGTGAGAGAGTGTCATTGACATATATACACTACCAGATGTAAAATAGATAGCTGGTGGGAAGCAGCCACGTAGCACAGGGAGATCACCTCAGTGCTTTTTGACCACCTAGAGGGGTGGGATAGGGAGGTGGGAGGGAGATGCAAGAAGGAGGAGATATGAGGATATATGTCTATGTAGCGCTGATTCACTTTGTTATACAGCAGCAACTAACACAACAATGTAAAGCAATTATACTCCAATAAAGATGTTAAAAAAAATTTTTTTGTGGTTTCCCAGAGCATATAAAAGTTACGTTTCCACTATCCTATAATCTGTTAAGTGTGCAATAGCATTATGTCTAAAACAACAATGTACAAACTTTCATTTAAAAATAGCTTATTGCTAAAAAAATGCTAACTATCATCTGAAAACACACAGTTGCCACAAACCTTCAATTTTAAAAAACACAGCATCTCAGAAGTACAATAAAGCTAAGTTCAATGAAAAGAGAGAGGTTTGCCTGTACATTTCAAAAGGATGGCTCCTCGAAAAAGATGTTCCCGGGATGTAAAACTGGCAAGAGGCCGGTAGAAGATTTACATCTCAAAGGGACAAAGGAAAAAATTTTAATTAAGTGCTGTAAATGGAAGAAAAGGAAGGTTAGGAGCCTATAGTCAGGAAGAAACTTACCTAAAGTTTAGTCCAGCTAGGGGGAATGTTAAGGCCATACCAGTCACTCTCTACTATGCTTTTCCCTCTTCCCTTCCTCATCTTCCAGCACATCTTCAATGCAGGGGTCCTTGATAATGGTTCTTCTACCCACTGTTCATTTAACTCAATACCTTGACCTGGGAAACCTTGACAATTTCATGGTGTCAGTTACCACCTGCTATTACCCTCAACAACTCTTCTCATTCCCTCACCACAAATTTTCTCTCTCAAACACTTTTCAAATCCATCCCCTCCTATTAATTCCTGCTATAATTTCTTGCCTCCATCATTACAACAGCTTCTTAAATCAGTGCCTTTCCATGAGTCTCCCTTCACACAACTGTCAAATATCTAACTAGGATCAATCTAATGTGTGACTCCAGAGCTTAAAGCTCTTCAGGTGCTCCAGACAGTTCAGAGATAAAGGACAGGCTCCTTCCCAGCAAAAGTACACAAGCCTCCATGACCAGGTCCTGGCCCATCTCTACAGCCTCATCTCTCAAAAGTTTGCCCTGTACACACCATGCTGTCTCTCCTCTCCAATCTTTGGCTCATGTTTTTTTTCTACCTATTTCATTCCCATTCCCTTACAAACCAAAGCCAACCTGTCCAATATGATCAGCTTAATTGTCACTTTCCCCAGAAGTCCCTGATTCCCTTTAACCGAGTATGGTGCCCTCTATAATGCTCCATAGGCTACACTCTGCCCTCATCCATAAATATCCATGTGTTTGTGTATTTCTGAGTAATCATGAACTCCTCATGAGGGTTTAACCTTTTGCATGTTTATATCCCCAACAAAAAGTACAATGCCTTGTACATAGATGTTTAATTATTGTTTGTTGAAGTATTAAATGAATAAATATGTGAACAGATAAATTTGCAAGTAGAAGGATGGGTGACTGAGACATATCTTTTATGCTCACAGGCAGATCATAAAGAAAGCAAATATTTCCATAGAGTTACACACACATTACCAAGCAGGCATAAAATGATCTTAAAACCTGTACTATAAGTTTAATTAAAATCCCAGCTCTCTGAATTTTTAAGTACTTTAACCATACCTTGTACAAAAACTTCTCTTGGATGGAGGCGTCACATGAACAAATTCTAGAGGCAGAGTTCAGTTAACCTGATAGTGAACCTCAGGCAATCAGAATCCTCCAAATTCATAATAGCATACCAGACCACTATGGCAGTAAGCCTCAGGTGCCATTCTTAAAGATGAAGGGTAGAAAGCTCACTACAATTTTATATCTTATCTAGGCAAGGTGAGAAATGCTTCTAAAATATTTGAGCCAATCTACTATTTTAAACCATTACTTTCACCCGCATAATTTATTTATATCAACCATTATACTAATTAACATGCTATTAATTCTGCCAGTGAAAACCCATTGCTAATGTGTTAATTGGTTAATCTTTGGTGCTAGGAATAAAGAAAGCTAAAGCGCTTGTAATAGTGCCTCTGGAATGTGGCCTTGCTAATTGAATGCTGGTGGACCACCCCTGGAGTGTGAATACTGGATTAGGGCCACTGACTGCCCCTCTGGTGGAAATTAAAGCGAACTAATGCACATTTACATCACACTGTTTACTGAAGTATTATAAAGTAGACTACACACATCTTAATGGCAGCCATCAACATGAATATAAACTCTGACTAGAAATAAAAGAACTCCCAAACTCTGGCTTAGCTCTTCCACAGAGGGAGAAAATTGTGGCCCCATGTTTATGTTCAAAGTGATTCTGCATACATTTTATAAACGTGGTCTCTACAATCAATATTTAAAAAGAGAGAAAAGGAAATATACTTGATGTACCTGTCCAAATGTTTAGCACTACACCTCAGAGGAAGATGTCTCTTCATGTCTTTATTATGTCATCAGCATATGACCTGAGGTATAAAGATAAATTTCTCCAAAGTGCTTTTTATTCACTAGAGAAAATAAATAAGAACTTTCAGCATTCTAAAATACTATGCTGTCTTCTTTAATAACATCATATTAATCTTTACCTCTGCAATGGTGATGAAAAACATGTGGCATTACTGTCGTTTAGTCTTGAATAAGACATATTAGCAAAGGTAATCCAAGGGGGATATACTGTATCAGCCTCTGAAACCTGCAGTATAAATACAGTTCTCAAATCTGTAGGATAAAGATATAATTTTCTTTTGGAAATCAAAACATCATAGATCACCACATGGTGCAGCTAATGGAATACATTTTGATATCTTTCATTTATCTTAGATATGAATAGCAGTCAATTTCATATCTCAAATATGGTTTTCTGTGTCATATGCGTGAAATACTATAGGTGACAAGGAAAGACTTCTGAATGTTAAATAGCGAATCTTTGTTCAGTTCTTATAAAGAATGACAAAAATGGGCTCAAGAACAAGTGTTGATATATTGAGGTAATTTTAATTCTCCATGTCAATGTATTCGTGAGCAGTACACACACACACAGCACTGCATCTAATAGGTTGTAATCATATTTTCTCTTTTACAAAACAGATGTTATATATTATAATTAATTACTTCATCCCAATTTCGAATAACTTAAATAGAGCTTGGTCAAAAACACTGAGTTCTATTTTCATGTTATCTAAGGTCCTCTTTACTATGTGGAATCCACTTGCTCTGGAATAAAATTTTTATAACACTCTGTAAGTTCATCAAGCTGGTAAGTAGGGTTTTTCTACTTTGTGCTATCATTAGTCTCTGTCCAACAGAACAATGCCCAAAATGCAGCTAATCAATTCAGAGGAAAACTATGATGAGAGAAATTATTTTAGGTAGGATTTACTCTAAGCAAACTTGTGGGAAAAGCCTAGATTTGTTTGGCAAATTCTGTAACTCCTGCTCTTAGCGCTACCTCTTCTGGTCTACTTGTCACTGCCACATTTTACAGCTATCTATGGGCCACTCAAGGATTCCCACAAGTGCGACCTTTCCTGGGCTGACCTGTTCCCAACCCAAGACAGTATCCAAACCTGCCCTGCCCTTATCTCATGTCCTCTGGTCCTAGATGTCTACTGGAAAAGCAAATGAACTAATTTACACTATGATACTTGCTCTAGTCTGAATGTTTGTGTCCTCACAAAATTCTTATGAAATCCTAACTCGCAAAGGCGATGGTATTAGGAGGTGGCATTTGGGGGAGATGATTAGGTATGGGGCAGAGCCCTCATGAATGGTATAAATGCTCTTATAAAAGAGACCCCACAGAACTGTCTGGCCCCCTTCCACCATGTGAGAACACAGTGAAAAGGAACTATCTAGGAAGGGAGAGGGGAGCCCTTACCAAACACCAAATCTGCCAGCGCCATGATCTTGGACTTCCCAGCCTCCAGAACTGTAAGAAAGAAATTTCTGTTGTTTATAAGCCACCCAGTCTAGGACATTTTATGATAGCCGCCTGAACAGACTAAGACATTATTAATATAAGATTATGGCCTAATAGGGAATCCCTTAAGAAACGTATCTGAACAGTAATACATTTATTATTAACAACAAATATTCATGGAGTGTCTCCAACACTCTAAACACTGTTCTGTTCTATGCTGTTAGAGATACATCAATGAAAAATATCAGTGGAGAAAGCAGACAACCATCCCAGCCCTGGTGAAGTTACATTCTAGCAAGAAGAGAGAGACAGAAGTATATTCATATTTCATTCTATGGAAAGAATAATGAAATAAAACAGGGTAAGAGGATCAGCAGTGCAGGGTAGGGAAAGGGATTGCAATCATTGAGAAGGTGGCATGTGTCCAGAGACCTGAAGGAAGTGGCAAACAGGCCATTCGGATATCTGAGGAAAGTGTCTTCCTGGCAGAGAGAACAGCCTCTGCAAAGGCCCTAAGGCAGGCGCGCATCTGGTTTGTTAGAGCAAGAGCAAAGTGAGTCGGGAGGAAAGCAGTGACAGAGGATATCAGAAAGAAAAGAGGGGAGAGGGGACAGAGGGACACACCAGATTATCTAGGGTCTTGTTAATAAAAGCCTATGAACTTAACCTTCATGGTCAAACATGCTGTAGGAATTCCAGTTACTACTGCATATTTATTTCCTTTATTCATTCAATATTTTTGAGTGCCCAATAAGTGTCAAGCATTCTCTGAAGCGCTGAGCATTCGAAAATGGAAAGACTGCCTTTGGAGAGTTGATAATTGAGAAGAAATACAAAGCAGGCAATTACAGCATAAAGCGAAAAGCTCTATCATGGGAATATCTATAAGACACACTCAGAATATAGGAGAAATAGCTCAATATGGGATGCAGCAGATAAGACGGGAAGTGGAGAGCCAGGAAGGAGCAGGCTGTACTTGAGCTGAGCTGAACAGAAATGTAGGCGTCTCTCCTATATGTGAAGGGCATTACAGGCAAAAGAAATAGATAAGAAAAGTCAGAAAGTAATTAAAAAGCAAAATGTTTTCTGGGTATTATAAATAGCTCAGTAGCTTCACAGCAAGAGAATGTATTGTCGGGCTTGCCTGATGGCGCAGTGGTTGGGAGTCCGCCTGCCGATGCAGGGGACGCGGGTTCGTGCCCCGGTCCGAGAAGATCCCACATGCTGCGGAGCGGGCTGGGCCCGTGAGCCATGGCCGCTGAGCCTGCGCGTCCAGAGCCTGTGCTCCGCAACGGGAGAGACCACAGCAGTGAGACCACAGCAGTGAGAGGCCCGAGTACCGTAAAAAAAGGAAAAAAAAATGTTTGAATTTCTGCCAATTACCATGCTGCAAATTCATTTTTGACTATCAGAAGGTGGCAATTAACTCTTTTATTCTCTTTTCATTCCTGTTGACATCATCTTGGGGGGCAGATAAATTTTTTTGCTAGAATGGAGTTAATGTACACACACAAAAAATGAAAAATTTTAAAGTGTTTTGTACATTACTTCTCTTGCTTAATGAGCTCTCACTCAATAAATATTTGTTGTATGAAAGAAATGTGTGGGTTTTTTAACTGATACAAGGTGAAATACAGAAAATGACAACAAACCTAGCAGACTTAACTATCCAAACAGTTGGTAATAAAATTCTGCAAAAAATAAGTGTCTGGCATAGTCTTTCCTTGACTTACTACAATTTTATCTTGCAGAAATAAAAACCAGGTCTATAAATATAATTTTAACAAGAAAAAGAATTAGTGCTATAGGAGTTCATGGTTGAAGTTTACGGTAGAAGTTGAACTTTATAAGCCTAGACTTTAGGCTTAAAACAAAGCAAAACAAGAAGACCCTTATTTTGTGCCTCCCTTCTCCAAAGAAAATAATCTTCAATGGATAAAGTAAAAATCACTGAAAGTTATTGAAAACCTACATAATTTAAATGAAAATAATTTACAGAGATTAGAAAAACTCTATCCCAGGATATGGAAAGATATCACAGTTGTAATTTTGAATATGCTGCCCATAATTTTGACAAATGCTGACTAATGGGAAAGGTTCCAGGAAGGCTTTAAGAACAAGATTGTTTTGGAGCTGCTCTTCAGAAGATAGAAGTAAAATGATCTTCAAGGGAAAATAAGCAAAATCCCAGGGTTGGGAAAACACAAAGTAAAACTTAACTATAGTACTGGCATGTGTAAGGAGGCATAAAAAAGAAGCCTAGAAAGGGTTGACATCAAATCCTGGGATGTCAGGCTAAGTAATTTAGTGGGGTTTGTGTATCCTTCAATCCCAGGGATACAACTCAAAACTTATATCCTCTTCATTGTTATTTATTGGATCAAAGAAATATTGCCTACCATAAGTACACTTTCTAAGATTCCATGCCTATGTATGTAGTCAGCCATGATGACTTCAGGCATTTCAACTATGTATACAATTTTTTAAGTCAATTATTCTCAATAAGAAACTTGAAGTCAAGGGAACTAGAGCCAGCCAAGTGGGCATCTAGGAGGGCTTCCAGAGAGATATGGTCTCCACACTAATTTTAGTGAGGTAGACAAACCCTGTCAGAGAAGCAGAAAAAAAAAAGCATTCCCAAGGTTGGAAAATAGTGAGATGGCTAAAAAGCAAAAGGGCCAAGAGATAGAGAGAGCAGATTTGTTAGGATAATAAAGAGAAGTATGAAAGTATATTATAGAAGAAAGAGCTATATTTTACATTACCCACTTCCACTTACTACAGAGTGCCCAAGGACAGAAATCTTCACTTACTACCTACAAAGAGAAATCACTGCTTCCAAAGATTTGATAGATTTTCCTGCCGTGGCCAGTCATACCAGTGCACTTTCCTTCCTTTATGTGACTCAAGATGATTTCTGTGTTTTTTCCAAGGTAAGAAATCAGAATGTGTCTGTTTTGACAATATATCTTTTCCACTGCTTTCCAAATTTTACAATCATAACTGGAAATAGATTCCTCCATAGTTTATAGCCCCTTTTCCAATGACAGTAGAAATTAGCACTCTGATCCCCTCTGCTTTTCTTCCCCTTCAAAGGGCAGAAGTGATGTTTCCTGTGTATGAAAGGAGAATAAGTAGGATGGTAAGATGAAAGTTTAGAGTTTATAAAGGAAAAGAAATCTCAGCTTCAGGTTTGCTTTATAGGAAATGTTCACAATATTCTTTAGAATTACAGATAAATACTATGCTGTTCAAACCCACAGGGCATACTCCAGGCATGGAACAGTATTTATTAAATGATTAATGGACAAATGCAGGTCCTGAAGAACAAGTAGGTCAGGACTAAACACTGCATTGGTTAGTACTTTCAATAGGGACCAACAATTAAGAGATTGTTTACAGTCTGCAATCAAGGATAAACATACAATAAAGGTTATTTGCTTCATAATATTTATAATTAAATTTTTAACAATCTTCAGCTTCTGATTCCAATTATAATATATACAAGGGATGGTATTTACAACCACAAAGTGGACAATAGGCAGTAGAAGTGTCTGATCCCTAGAGAATAAAGGGGGAAAGCGACAGGAGCACCATGATTGTACCAGTTGATGGCCTGGTGTCAGTTTCTAGGCCACAATGCAAGGAAAGAGAACCCAACGAAAGTCTAGAGTCTCACTAAGTGTCAAAAGAAAGATTGGAGTTTGAGGAGGCCAAGACAGCTAGAATTTGCCACATATGATGCTGGAGAGAAGGGAGGTGCATAGAGAGAGCTCTGGAAAATCTTTGGCTAACTACTGATCTGCTCATATATGAGAGGAAACTATCCAAGACCAGGGAAATAACCACTGAAAAGTGATAGGCAGAGTTGACACGGGGCTAGAAATTGATCATATTTTTATCAGACAGAGTGGAAATGTCTTGTAATACAAAGGGCTTTAAATAAAGTTCTGAGAAAGATACCTCCTTAGTAGTGGGGCTAAATTAGCCCTAGATTAAAAGCTGTTCTTGACCCACCCTAACAAAGTTTAAACTAACGCTTCAAATAATCCAACTGATTTCAAATAATATAACCTTATGTTAGAATAAAGTCTAACACAATTTAAAAGAATACAACAGAATACAGCAACCAAGAGCATATAATTTACCAGAACCATCATCCAATAAAAATATTACTAGGTATGTGGAGAAAAAGGAACGTACGACTCATGACTTAAGAGAAATATCAATAAATAGAACCAGAAATATCAGAGATGGTACAATTAGCATTAAAGTGCATTTAAATGGCTATTATAAATATTTTCCATAGTTCAAGAAGATAGAGAAATGGATGATATAAAAAATGCATATTGAACTTCTATAGATAAAATAACAATCTCATCTAGGAAATGACATCAGAATAAATCATTCAAGAAAAATAGATGAGTGAACTTGAAAACAGCAACAGTAACTATGCAAAGTAAAGCACAGAGAGAAAAGATACAGAGGAAAAAGTGAACCAACCCTAAACAATTTGTGGATGATATCAAATAATCTAACATACCTGCAATTAAAGTCCTAGAAGAAGAGAAAGGAACAGAAAAAAAATATTTGAAGAAATTATGTCTGAAAAAAAGCCTCTAAACCTGATAAATATCAGTAAACTTGAAGTAAAAGAAATTTTTAAAACCAGACAAAGCCACATCATAATAATATTGCTGAATACCAGAGGTAAGAGAAATAACTTAAAAGCAACCTAAGAAAGAGATGGATTATGAAAGATGATGGGATGCTGCCAAATGTTTACCAACAGGCTCTCTGGGGAAAAAACGTGGCTTGTGGTGTTTGTGGATTCTGTGGTATAAATACTCCCACTTGGCCTATTTCAGTCTGTCAGTCTGATGTCCCTTAATGCTAAGTTTGGAACTGAGGCTCACAGTCAGCTCTCACGAAGTGGTACAAGCTGGCCCCAGCACACCACTGTATACAGAAATATGGTAGCAGACTTCTTTTTAGAAGTAATGTAAGCACGAGGACAAAAGCACAGTTCGTTTAAAGTAGTTAGAGAAAAAAAAAAGAAGTCAACTTGGAATTTTTATCAAGCAAAATATCTTTCAAAAATAAACACAGACTAAAGACTCTTTTACTTAAACAAGAGCTTAATTTAAATAAAAAAGAACTGACTACCAGCAGACCTATAATACAATAAATACTAAAATAACTTTTTAAGCTGAAGGAAAATGACATCAGATGGAAATTTGAAGAGGGACAGGAGTGGTGGACACGTCAATATGCATGAAAGGCATGTATCTCTCATTTTAAAACTTTTAAAATGATAAATGATTATTCAGAGCAGAAATAATGATATATTTAGACATTACTTTCATATTTAGAAGTAAAATGTATGCCAACAATAGCATAAAGGATAGGAAAAGAAATGGACCTCTACAGAGCTTACATTCTAGGTGAAGATGCATAACATTATTTGGAGATAGACTGTAAGAAGCTAAAGATGTAGATCATAAAATGTAGTAAAGAAACAAAATAAAATGGCATAGATTTTAAGTCAGAAATAGAAATGAAAATCAAATATTAATGCAAAAAGTCAGGGAAAAGAAAAATAGAACAAAAAGGTACAGACAATTGAAAAAACAAATATCAAGATAGTAAATTAAGCCCGCATTTATGGAAATTGTATTTAATGTAAATGCCCTACACAATCCAATTAAAAGGCAGATTGGAATACTGGATAAAAAGCAAGAGCTTAATATATGCTTTCAAAAAGAAACCCACTTTAAATATCCCGACACAGATAAGTTAAAAATGAAAGGATGGAAAGAACTTTTCACGTGAACAGTAATTTTTTTAAAAGCCTAAGTGGCGATATTAATAACAGAAAAACTAAATTTCAGGACAAAAAAGTGTGAAATATCAAAGGAAAATAATAACATATTGAACATATTGAACATCAAAAATTTTAATTTTTGCTCTTCAAAAGACACTCTTCAGAAACGAAAAACAAACAAAAAGAAGCAAGCCATGCTTATAAGAATATATCTATAAAATAAATATTAGATAAAGGATTTGTAACCAGAACATAAATTTAAAAACCATCTCAGCTTTTTAAGAAATGAATAAAAGATTTTGATAGGCAGTTCGTAGAAGATATACAAATGGTGAAAAAATACAGATAAAGAAACTCAACATCTATAGTCATTAGAGAAATGCAAATTAAAACCTCAGTGAGATACCACTAAACACCCAGTAAACACCATTTTAAAATTTAAAAGACTGATAATAATCAATCAAGGGCTGGTATAAATCATGAAGAATTATAATGCTCACACATTTCTGGTGGGAATGCGAAATGGTACAGCAACTTTGGAAAGCAGTTAGGCAATATCTTATAATGTTTAACGTTCACGTATATACAATCCAGACACCCCACTCCTAGATATTTGCCCAAGATAAATTAAAACGTGTGTCCACACAAGGCTTGTACTTGAATATACAAGGAAGTTTTATTCATATTAGGTAAAATACTGGAAACAATCCCAATGTCTATTTTTGACTGGATAAACAAATTCTTATGTCAATATGATGGAATACTATTCAGTAATAAAAAGTAATAAACTACTGACATATGCAACAATGTAGATGAATTTTAAAAGCATTATGCTAAGTAAAAGAAGTCAGACACAAATGACTACCTTCTTTCTTATTCCCTTTAAATTAAATTTTAGAAAAGACAAAACTATGGTTACAGAAAGCAAATCAGGGGTTGCACAGGCCTGGAGTAGGGTTAGGACTGACTACAAAAGTGCACAGAGAAAATTATGGGGTGACAGAAATGTTCTAAGTCATTTTGGTAGTTAGACAATTGTATACTTCTGTTAAAACTCATTGAAATTGTTTAATTTTATTATATTCATACTTCAATAAAGCAAACAAACAAAAAAACGTTTTAGTTCAATTCTCATCAAAGACCTAAACTCAGTTAAAATTTTGGCTCACTGATACCCCTAAAAAAGATGTAAGTCTTAATTGAAGTCTGGAATTAATGACAATTTTCGAGATGAAAGTCTTATTTTTGCAAGTGAGAAAACTAAGGCCCAGGGAGGTCAATTAACTTTTCTTATATCACACATCCTAGTTTGCCTGAACAGTCCTGCTTTATTCCTATTGTCCTGGTGGCATAATTATTAACGGCACCCTCTTTCACTTACAGAAATGTCCCAGTTTGCATGATGAGTTTTTGGTCACTCTACCTGTACCATTCAGCAAATCAGTAGCATAGCAAAGTCTCAAACTCATGGTTCCTTGCTCCCAGCCAATGCTTCCCACTGAATCATACTGTCATCAGTCTGATACAGGAGGAAAGGGAACATTACCATCTGAAAATCATCTTGTCAGATAGATTTAATAAATAGGCAAACAGATTCTCCCTTAACACATACATTTATACTCATATATTTCTCACTCACACTGACGTACATACATGATACTTACACATTCAAATTTATATACAGGGTTTACAGTTAGAGCTTCCCCATTTCCCAGAACTCAATGGATATTGATGTACATTGTGTCCCAAGGAAGAATGCAATTCTCTCTGAGCATCTTATCTGCCTTTATGGAGTTACCTGGCCTTGCTTATTCACTTTGGTTCTCTGTGTCTCAATTTATCCTCTGTAAAAGTTAGATTACCTCTATTAAGTTAACATAACTAAAAATATGTAACCCTGTGTTTGAGAACCAACTTAGCATATGCTATGATTTGAATTGTATTCTCCCAAAAGGATATGAAATCCTAGCCCCCAATACCACAGAATGTGACTAGATGTAATTAATTAAGATGAAGTCATACCGAGTTGGGTGAGCCCTTAATCCAATATGACTGATGTTCTTATAAAAAGAGAAGAGACACAGAGACAACGACACCAAGGGGGAAGATAGCCATGTGATGGAGGCAGAGGTTGGAGTGATGCACTAAAGCTAGGGAATGTTAAGGATTGCCAGCAAACACCAGAAGCTAGAAGAGGCAAAGAAGGATTCTCCCCTACACATTTCAGAGGGAGTCTGGCCATGCCAACTCTTTGATTTTGAACTTGTAGACTCCACAACCATGAGACAATAAATTTCTGTTGTTCTAATCCACCCAGTTTGTACTAATTTGTTATGGTAGCCCTAAGAAACTAATACAGTAGGTGACTCAGTAAATACTCAAATACCAGGATTGCAAGTTTTTACTAAAATTGATACCTTTACTTTCTAATTCTATCTGGCTGAATGTTAGGATGTTTTATCAGCCTTCTATCTCTCACCAGCATTACCAATTTAGGTAAAGTCATGTCTCACATCTAGCTTTTATGGAAACTTAGGTAGCTCAAAACCCTGTTAAATTACCAATCTTTCCCATTATCCATCCCATGACAATGTATACCTCTTCTACATTTTCAAAAATCAGAGAGACTCGGCAACTAATACTCTAGGTATGTGAATGTCTCTGTCCATTCAGGCTGCTATAACAAAACCAAAAATTGGGTGACTTACAAACAAGCATTTATTTCTGACAGTTCTGTAGGCTGGGAAGTTCAAGATCACCATGTCAGCAGATTCAGTGCCTGGTGAGAACATGCTTCCTGCTTCATAGATGGTGCCTTTTTGCCATATCTTCACATGGTGAAAGAAGCTAGGAAGTTTTGTCTGGTCTCTTTTATAAGGGCAATAATCCCATTCATGAGGGCTCCACCCTCATGACTTAATCACCTCCCAAATGTCCCACCCAATATCATAACCTTGGGGATTAGGATTTCAACACATGAATTGGAGGGGAAACAAACGTTCAGGCCATAGCAG
Organism: Phocoena phocoena; assembly: GCF_963924675.1. Taxonomy (NCBI): domain Eukaryota; kingdom Metazoa; phylum Chordata; class Mammalia; order Artiodactyla; family Phocoenidae; genus Phocoena; species Phocoena phocoena. The sequence goes on along the minus strand of NC_089220.1, from coordinate 50,928,237 downwards.
TAAATCAGCTAAATAAGAGGCAGGGGGGTGTTATCAGAATAGATGGAAATAGAACGCTGGGTTCTTTCCCCTTGACCTTTGTATATCTTTCCATGAGAAAGCCCTTCTATCCAGTGGGTACTCCTACACTTTTCCAGCATTTCACAGCATTCAGCACCAGCCAAACATCATTAAATATCTTCTACATGGGACAGTGTGTCAGTTATCACTTAAGATCTTATGTTTTCCCCAAAGTTCAGGAAAAGTCCACAACCGAACATGGCAATAATCAAAATAATGTGTGGTCTATATTAAGTCATAGATAAGTGACTCTTAGTTAAGATGGTCCTATTGGAATCATTGATGGGGCTCTAACACTGCCACCCACCTTCTCCTGACCATATAAAAACCACTACCTAAAGGAAGCACTCATAAAAGTGTCTCAGAACCCTCAAGTATATTGAAGGGTATAAGAAAAAATGAGAATGATTGCTACAGATTATCATCTATCTTGTTAATTTATTGACCTTAGAATGGGTTAAAAACATGTTCAGTTTTTAGAAAAGATAAGTTTCTAAATACTTTGTATAGTAGGGTCCTAATTTTTTTAGTATTTTTTTATTGTGGTAAAATATCCATAAACCATTTTAGTCCTTTTTAAGTGTTCAATTCAGTGGCATTAAGTACATTCACAATGTCATACAATCCATTTACAGAATTTTTTCATCATCCCAAACATAAACTTTGTACACATTAAATAACTCACTACTCCTCCCTCTCCCAGTATGATCCCATTTTTGTAATAAAAGTCTGAAGCATATATATCAGCTGTCTTCAAATGTTGATTTTATTTGATCAACATTTACTAAGTATTTGTTCAGCACCTATTTTGTACCTTCCGCAAAATGGGTAATGGGACTAAAGGTCTTTAGAAACTACTTTGAACTTCATAGAATAAATGATTTAGAATATGTATAGCCCTTAGAAATAACACCTGGCACCACAGTAAGCAGTATATTGGCATTCGTTATTACTATCATTTGTTTTCTTCATCTTTATTTTCTATTTTTTCTAGAGTGAATTATTATTTTTATAATCAAAATAAAGCTCACTATGAAATTCTTAATAACAGAAAATCCATAAAGTACAGAATACGCAAAGAATTCCTATCCAAATCATAAAATAGTTATTTAAAAATGCAAAACAAAACTATGTGAAGAGATAGAACCATACATACATATAAGCAAACCTATTAATGGTTTGTCCCAAAACACAATACTAAATAAGGATCTACCCAGGGAGTAGAACACAGGCCAAACAAGGGAAGAAAGGTTTGACATGCTGGGTGCCATTTTCACAACTTTTCAAGTCTGTTTCTGAACAGACAGGGTCCCATGGTCTCTCTAGGGTCTACCTACTGTGCTTCTGCCTCATCCATGACCCCGATTTCTTTTAGCTGTGACTCATTTCACTTCAATCCTGGGACTGAGGCTAATTCGTACAGCTATACAGAGGAATATAATGGCACAAATCCTCACTAGGAACTTCTGAAAATGCAGGGTTACCTCTGTGCACAGACCAGCAGGGTTTAGTTCTGTCAGGAACATCGGTCTGTATCTCCTCTTTCTTTTGTTCTCTCAACATTTTCTGTCTCAGTACCTGTAGAGTACCATGTACATTACTCTTATTTATTGCTTCTCTGAATGTGAGGGTTTGACAGTCAGTGGTGCAAAGCTTATATCCTCAAAAGATTCCTCTTTCAATATGTGTAATTGACTCCAGCTCTTTAAAATGTAGCTCTTTACACTCACAGTTGAATACAGCCATTTGTATCATCTGTGCTAGTTAAATTATACAGTCTCAGCTTTATTGCTAAATTTCAAGACTACTCAGAAAGTCACTAAATTATGTGTTCTGCTTACCAGAGGAAAAAGGTATGTCATCAGGGTCTAGTGCTCTAACACTTTGGGGCCTAATGTCTTATTCAGTCCTTTTTAGTGACTAATCCAGACCACATTTTCATTAAGAGTCTTAACCCCAGTTGCAGGTTTAATTTGTTTTAAACTCTATTTAGGCTTTTGGGAGCCTCTATAATGAATTTCATTAAACAGAAAGATTATATAATGTACTGTTTTATGATTAATTAACTGTATAAAGATGATCATTATAATTAAACTCAATTTGACTCATGTGTCATTATCATAATAATCGATCAAGTCATTTTACCCCATAAGTGTTCAAAAACTGCAATGCATGTGAAACAGAAACAATCCTAAATCATCCAAAAAATGTAATTTTTACATATTTTTCAGAAACTCTACAGTCTTTTTTTCAGTCCTTTCAGCTAATGGCCACTTCCCTGACTCCCCTTCAATACTTTTTATCACTCCAAAGATGACAATGCTTTTACCTATAAAATTCTCATTTCAAATCAGAATGACAGTATAGCATAGACGTATAAGATGTTTTTGTTTTTAAAATACAGGATTTGCTACTTCCCTCAGGTTACTTAGGTGTGTGTATGGTCTTTGGTCACAATATGAAATCAATGGGCAGCCTTAATCAGAACCCCCATGAAACACACTCTCAGAAGTGTGACCTGGGCAACCTGGGGAAAGCATTGGCACTAGATAGTAAAGAATATTCCCATTTCAAAAATGAGAAGGAAGACTTGGGATCCTGGCTACTCACAGCAACTCAGAAAACCCACAGAAATGCTCACCAGTAAGTATAATTAACCTTAATGAACTGCCACAGTCTAGGCTCTCAAAGGATTTATCCTGAAACATCACTGATCTTCACAGTGCATCCCGGCATTTAGAGGAGTGTAAAATAACAGCTGTGAGGAAATGCTGCAGGCAAAACAAACAGCAGCATCATTATGACTATTTTTAGCCTGTGGGATGGAGTCAGCCCAAGGCTGCTGGCTGAGCTCACACACTGATGTACCCAAGCATCAGCATTCCACAGCGCACAGGAGCAGGGTCATTTCAGTAACAAGTCAGAATCCTGACGGAGCACAGAATTCTCTCTGAAATTACTATACTTAAGAAAAATGTCTTAAGGAAACAGCCTAAGACACCGTGTGAATTTTGTGATACAGGAGGTTTTCTCATGCAGAAACACACTCCTGGGGGGCAGGGGAGTGGAGTGAATACACAGTGACATTTTGGCCTTTTTTTTTTTTCAATTTTCTATCTTAATTATCTTTCAAATTTTAGTTCAAGCTTCTGTAAGAAGACTTTCATGCTCACCTCTACCAAGCATTTATCCTGCTGCACAGCAATCCACGACTGTAAATACCTTGCAGATAAGAAGCCATCTCTCACTCACCTTTGTAGCCCCAACACCTAGGGCAATATCTGATGGTAGGACCTAAAAAATGTGTTTATGGAATGAATAACCGAATATCCTTCCCAGCTCTGACATTCAATAAGACTAAGATAGGCTAGTCATACACCCAGCACAGCTTTCACAAATGAGACAGAGGGCTGCTAACTTTGGTGGAGGTAGGAAGGCTTTGGGAAGTACAGGGAGAGAGATAACACTTGGCTCTAGAGCACAGACCTAGGAGGAGCACCAATTAATAAAAGGAAAGGACAAAAGAAAATTTCACTTACTAATTTTGACTAGGACTAACCTGGGGCTCAGTATAGTAAATTAAACGTGATGAAGCTTGGTCTTTGTGAGATAAAAAAACAGCATGACCTGACATCAATCAAGATGTCCAAAGTATCACGTACACACTCTAGGAAGCAGCAGAAGGGGCATCAAATCTTAAACACATATTTTTAAAATACCTAGACTTACAGCTCCCCTCGGTCGTATGGTTCTTCAGTGTTCTAAATGGGACATTAGTATCCCACCTTAGGAATATTTTGGAAATTCACGGTTTTCTCAATATTTTTTTATCTTCTAGTATAATTATACCTGCATATTATATATTGAAATGTATATTATTTTATTATAACTTACTTTCCTTTTATATTTCTCTAAATTACAGTTAGTTTCTATTTTTTAAGTAAGTATACATAGGTTTTATTACCTATATATTTTTTTAATAAATGTAAAGGGTTACATAATATTTGCTGTTAAAAAGCTCAGTCTCAAAAAAAAAAAAAAAGCTCAGTCTCAGCTCCAGGCATCCCAAAGAATAGACCAAGAGAATGGGGGTTGCATAAATGCACTCTCTACTTCGCTTCCTTCCAGTCTTCATTGTAGCATACCCTTCAGATACGAGGAACAACTGCCCTGGGAGATTCCACCTAGAGGTCTCAGATAAGGGTGCTGTGCTTCAACATTTGATGCTGATGCCTGTCATGTTGTCAGATCTGCTACCTTTGGAGGTATAGAATGGTTTATTCCACTATGGAAATTAAGAGAAATTCAGAGGACACATTTAAAAGTCCTTGAAAGAAAAAGAGAAGGGTTGGGTTTTTTTCTCCTTTTCAACAGAAAGGTTGCTTTCTGTTGCTTTAAAGGTGCAAAAAAAAATAGGATCCATCATAATCCATCTATCATAATCTTTTGTCCATAACACACCATTATCACTGGTCCACGCCAAAGGATCCAAAGTCCCTTGACCAAGATGAGTTATAGCAGAATAGAATCTTATTCCAGTGTTATATTACATAGTCAGTGTACAAGGCCAGAAGTCACAGAAATCAAATTACCCTAGAAGTTTCCTTACATCAAGCATAAAATACAGTGTACATGACTTTGATCAATAAGCCTGAATAGTAATTATTATGCATATCAAAGTTTAAGAATCATCTAGCTAGAATAATGAAAGGAATAAAAAAATTCATCCATTCAGACTTCTGATTATTTGGAATTTTCTGCTGCTATGATAACTCTCAAATGCTTGGCAGCCAATGGGGGATAGATGGAGAATTTTAAAATATTCTCACCTTCCTGAAAGATTAGTTTTGGGGATTTTTTCCTTTTAGGAGTTCTCAAGGTTCTTTTTTTATATTTTTAAATTTTAGAATAGTTTTAAATTTACAGAAAAGTTGCAAAAATTGTACAGTGAGTTCCTATGTATCTCACACCCAATTTCTCCAACTGTTAACACATTATGTTAGTATGGAACGTTGGACACAACTCACGAAACAACATCATTGTTTACTACAGTTCATAATTTATGCATTTTTCCTTAATTTTTACGTAATGCCCTTTTTCTATTCCAGGAGCTCATCCAGGATTTCACTTTACATTTAACTGTCTATCATATCTCCTTAGGCTCCTCTTGGCTGTAACAGTTTCTCAGATTTTCCTTTGAGTTTCAAGGAGCACTGGTCAGGAATTTAGTTGAATGTCCCTCCATTGGGATTTGTCTAATGTTTTTCTCAAGATTGATTAGAATTATGGAGTTTCAGGTAAAAAAGCCACAGAGATAAAGTGCCATTCTCATCCCATCATATCAAGAGTACATACAACAACCAACACGATTTATGACTGTTAAAGTTAAGCTTGCCGACTGAAGAGAGGGTGTGTGAGGCTTCTCCACTGTCAAGCTGTTCCTTTCCCCCCAGACGTATTGCAGGTACTGTATGGAAGAAAATCATTATGCTCACCACACCTAAGGAGATCTGAATGATGGTCATGAGCTTCCTCCCTGACAACAGAGCAACTACATAAATTATTTAGAATTCTTCTGCACAGATCTGACTATTCTCACAATGTATTTATTCAATCATATCACTATAGACTCACAGATAGTTCTTTTATACTCTGAGTTATCATCTAATACACTTATTGTGTTACTCAAATTGTTCCAGCTTTGGCTAGCGGGAGCTCTTTCAGTCAGCTCCTGTGGCACTCTGACATCTTCCCGTCATCACCGAGGTGTTTTGTGGTTTGTTTTCTACTAACACTTTTTTACCTTCTAGACCTGTAAGATTACAAGATTTTCCAGGCTCATCTGAATTCAATATTTCATGGATCATTCTAGCTTCCCCCCCTTGCTTGTAACCTCTCACTCCAACAGTAAAAACCTTGTTCCCAACATTTGCTATTGTTCTATTTCAGTATGCATGCATAGTGGATTCAGCATCTTTCACCCATACTTCAGTGGGAAACAACTTTATCAACTAGAGTACAATGCTGGTGTACACTTCCATTTGCCATTAGTCTTACAGTCTCCACTCTTCCAAAATTACTTAGGTCACCAGCTTTCCCTCCCACCTCCATCTGTGAGGTTATTTTATACATTTTTAATACAGTTAGATTCTTTAATCACACTCTGTACCTATCCTGAGACCCCTCAACCTCTTAAATTTTTTTTTAATTTATATACAGTAAAGTTTACTCTTTGTGTTGTAAAGTTCCATGGGTATGAAGAACAAAAATGTCATGTATCCATCATTATAGTATCATACAGAATAGTTTCATCACCTTAAAAAATTCTCTATACTTCACCTACTTAATCCTCCTCCACTTCCCAAAATCCTGGCAACCACTGACCTACCGACTCCAAAGTTCTGTTTTTCCCAGAATGTCATATAATGGAATTATATGACATAAAGCCTTTTCAGACTGGCTTCTTTCCACCAAGCAATATGCAGTAAAGATCCATCCATGTTTTTGCATAGCTTGATAGTTCTTTCCTTTTATCCCTGAATACTACTCCATAGTATCAATGTATCACAATTTATCTAATCATATATTGAAAACCATCCTGGCTGCCTGTGGGTTTGGTGATTAAGAATAAAGCTGCTACAAACACTCACATGCAAGTTTTTATGTGGACATAAATTTTCACAACAACTGAGTACATACCTCAGAACATAACTCCTAGATTGTGTGGCAAGACTAACTTGGGCTTTGTAAGAAATTGCCAAACCATATTCCAAAATGGCTATATTATTTTGTATTCCCACCAACAATGAGCATGAGTTCTGTTGCTCTGCATCTTTGTCAGCAATTGGTATTGTCAGTTTTTTGGACGTTAACATTCTAATATATGTGTAGTGGTATTTCACTGTTAACACACAAATAACATTGAGCATATTTTCACACATTTATTTGCCATCTCGATACCTTCTTTGGTGAGGTGTCTATTCAGCTGTTGTGCTAATTTTTAATTGTTTTTTTTCTTTTCTTATTGTTGAATTGTAGGAGTTTTGTATATTTTGAATATAAATCTTTTATCAGGTATGTGGTTTATAAATATTTTCTCCTAGTGGTTGACTTATCTTTTTATTCTCTTAATGGTGTGTTTCACAGAGCAAAGTTTTAATTTTAATAATGTCTAATATATCAATTTTTTCTCTCATGAAACAAACTGTTGGTGTTACATCTAAAAACTCATTTCCAAACCCAAAATCACATAGATTTTTCTCCTACATTTTCTTCTATAAGTTGCATAATTTTGCATTTTATATTTATGTCTATGATCCACTTTGGTTAAATGTTGTGTGGCTAGGTTTTGGGGGTTTGGGCATTGTTTTAAGTGTGTGTGTCAGAGTGATGTGGTGGGGAGAATGACGGTAGAAGTAAGAAACTAAAGCCATTATCTGAAATCAAGGAATAAGTGATATGGCCCTACTGTGTTCACTATGAGAGCATTTTATCTTTCTCTTTTCATAGCTCCTCCAGGGAAGAGGTATAGTAGAGTAAACAAGCTTCAGAAGGCTTACTTTGGTGTTTCGAGGTTCTCGTTCACCTCTGAGGAAAATGCCTGCCTGAACTACTTCACAGAGATGTTTTGCAGGACAACAGGGATTATGGAAAATAAAGGCAGTTTGGAAAATCCAAAGGCCAGTACAAATGTAATTTAACAAGCACCACTTTATAATGAACAATCTTCCTTTAAGTTCCCTTCCTACACTATGCCTGGGAGGAAGAAGCATTCCCCTTACTTATTGGAGAACTTTTCATCATATAAAAATTCCATCTAGAGAGCATTTCTGTGTCAAGCTGAGGCCTGATGTGCTGTGACCGTCATTCTCTGCAGAGCAACTGTGTAAGATTAAGCATCCTCCAACCCCACATCTTCCTCCTTTCCCCTCCCCCTTTCCTTTTCTAGGAAGGGCTGAATGAAGCCTTAGAGAAACGATACATTTTGTTAAAAGACAAAAATTTTAATATGCTTCAGTTTAAGAGTTTATTAGAGCAAAAATCAATTTGAATAGGGCAACATCAAACCAGAAGTAGTTGGAGGCACTCCACCAACAGGAGCTCCGGGAAAGTATTTTATAGAGAAAAGGCATAAGCAAAGCAAGGAAATCTTTGATGGGCCATAGCTTATTACTTATTCTTAGGTTTTGATTTCTTAACCTTGACATATTTTCAGGCTTATGTTTTGGTTTGCTTACCTACACTGCTATTAGAACCACCTCAGTCTAATAGCCTCCTTGTTTAATTAATTTAACAATTTTTAAGCCTATTTGGCGAACAGCCTGGCCACCTGTGCTTGAGAGTGTAAAAGATCCTATTCTGAGCCCTCTTCAACACACCATGCTCTACCTAGAGGAAGCTGAAATCATCCTTTGCCTCCACCTCCACATTGTAAGTTGAATGTGAGCCATAACCCCCAGTCACAGAGCTACCTACCAAGTAGACCTCAGTCCTACAGCATCCAAACCATCTGCCAAGACATGCATCAGGGGTCTGGCGGCATGAAGCAGCATTAGTCTTTGAGACTGGAGTTTGGCAGTGGTAAACTAATCACTAAGTGAAAAGCTAACCAATTATTGAGCTTTTGTCTTCTTTCTGAGTTTCCCTCAGCCCCAAAGTCCCTTTAAATAAAAAGGGGAAAGTTGAGTTCCTTGTCCATCTGTGCCTTCAATAGATTCCCACACCATCCTAGATTTGAAATGAAATTACCTAATGCCTTCAAAATGTGAAGTCTTTCTATGCCTTCTCAAATTGAAATGGAAAGAAATATACTTCAAATTGAAGATTTCAAATGCAAGATCTGAATAGCAACTCAGTTCTCTTCTTCCTTCAGCAAGCTGTAAGTCTTCAAGTATAAAATTTTCCCTAATGAGCAAAAATATGATGCTTTTTTGTAGGGGGGGAAATGCAAGTGAGTAGTGAAACAGTCAACATTGATATTTCCATTAGCCTGAAATCCCATTAGAGACATTTGTAATTAATTGCAAATATATTTTGAACACAGAAGATTTAACAAGAATACCACATTCACATTATATTCTAATTCTGTTGATCTGGCTCTTTCTCTCACTGGAAACAACTTATGTAATGAATACCTAACCTTTGCTATGTGAAACGAGGAACTAAATGAAGCTCACATTTAAATGTACCTGAAAATGTGTCAAATGAGTTGTAAGTGAATAAAGCATGTCAGAATGATTATTTTCTAAAGGTGACGGACACTTCAGCTGTATTTCCAGGTATGTGGAGAAGCTATTAAAATTGTAGCAAGGTCCACCAGGTTCAGAGAATGACACTGGAAATTTATTAGAGGTGCCAAATTCAGTCGTAGTCTGAAGAGTGTTAATGTCTTCCACTGCAGACTCATAAAATTCATTTCAAGATCTTTGCGGGAAAAATGTGTTTATGAAAATCACAGAGCCTCCAAAGGAGAAACAGAAGAATAAGAATGTGTGTGTGAGAGAGAGAGAGAGAGAGAGAGAGAGTGTGTGTGTGTGTGTGTGTGTGTGTGTGTGTGTGTGTTTAAACTGCTGTATTTTCAAACAATATAAACTGAAAAAAATCCAAAATTGCTCTTTCTATGTTCCTCACTTTCCAAAGCATCATATATCCAATGTATTTGGCAAACCTTCCACAAACTACTGTGGCATTGGTTTTTCTTACATTTATATATGCTATCACCAGGGCCTTATCTACTCTCAAAGTCACCAGACTTCCAAACAAGCCTCTTCTTAATTAACTGTATTCCAAATATCCCCAAACATACAAACCCTCTACCATAAAACCAATGCTGAGTAGAAAAGATTTATGGGTGAAAGGTATTTTCTTTCAACTTCTTTCTCGAACTTCTTTCACTCTTTCTCACTGTCTTCTGTTTGCTTGTTGGTTTATTTGGTTGGTTGGTTAGTTTGCTTGCTTATGGCAAGTCAGGGCATTCATCTTCAAGATGTATTTAAAGTGTTATACTTTAAATTGTGTTTAAAGTCATTAACCTTACCCCTACTTTAAGATATGTTCCTCACAGGAACACACTTGCCTCCTTAGATGTGGGGAACTGCTTCTGTACAAATTTAGCAGAAGTAAGCTGAGAAGAAATCATTAAAATTTCATTCATTTTGTTAAAGACTTTCACCACAATAGGGAGGGTGAACTCTGATGGGAAAGGTCCGTGGGGCAGGTATGGTTGTGAAGAACAAGGGACCAAAGTACGCAATATAACCCTGGGGTTACAGTGGCCTACAACGTGCCAGCAAAAAGTGAGAACCCTCTGTGGAATGGCTGGTTTGTCTAAACTACGTTGCAAAAACTTGCTGACTGGACCAGTTATTTGACAGCACATCACTGACATAAAGAAGTATGTGTCCTCTGTGAGTAGATCACAGAACAGTGAAAAGGTCCATCTGAAATCTTAAAATGAGAGAGAGGGAGAGAGAGAGAGAAAATTATTGTTCAGGTCTTAACTCAATCCCAATCTTGCAAGATACTTAAACCATTTTCCATATCCCACTTATGCAGATAAACTATCAGGCAAAACATAGCTACAGAGAACCAGCTGGAAAACTGCTTTGGATCCATGTCAGGAGTATAGGTAAAAGGACCATTTCTGAATTGCACCATTATGCTCCTTGCACATGAGGCCCCTGGTTTAGAGAACCTTGGGGAAATGTGTGAACTCATGTTCTACTCATGGGTATCAGAGTTTTGGGTTTTTTTTTTTTTTTTTTTTTGCTGCTAGTGGCTGAGGTTGCTAATTGCCCTAAAATAAAATGGGAGAATAAACACAAAGGTCCCCATGTATGTTTAAATTTCTTAAGTCAACATTTTTTGCCATATCTTCCCAACAAGAGCACACAATTTTGGTTCGGATTCCTCCCATTGCCCATGTTCCTCAAATTAAAATCTTCCATTCTTCTTACTAGACCTTACCCCTCACCCCTGGGCTGCTTTCTCCTCTAGGTTCTTGGGGAAGAAAAAGTAGAAAACAGATAAGAAACAATAAAAGTCAGGTACTCAAATGTATATATTTGTCCACTGATGCAAGAGGATGTCATTGAAAACAAATATACCACCTAGAAAGCACAGAACGCACCTCCTAAGAAGCAGAAGACTCTAGAACAGGGAAAAGTGAACAACTCTCTCAAACCCTTGGAGGTTTTCTTCCTCGTTTGTTGGGTAATTTACAATCTGAAAGGTAGTGATAATTGATAATGATTTGCTAGTAACAGCCATGTGAATGTGCTTGTATCCGCATGGCTGAAGGCCCCCTTTTTTCTGCCATATCTTGTTTCTGTCCCAGGTCTGTGACCTGTGTCAGTAACACATCAACACATCCCTCGATCATTTACCCCAGGAGGGTTTTCACATATGCCCGCAACAGTATTGCTTTTGTTACCCTCTCCTTTTCAGCCTCACTCACATACTTCTTAGTGTGCTACCTACCAGTATAAGTTTCTCCAAAGAAAGAAACCCATCCACAAACGAGTCCACCTGCTGTTTGAAGGTGATGGTGTATTGTTGATAGATGACCAAAAGAAAACTGAACTCCTCAACTCTTATTTTGCTTTTGTACTCACTGTCAAGGGAAAAGATATTTAGACTAAAATGAGTAGAATAAACATTGGTTACCTGGGCAATGAAGCTCAAAATGAGAGAAGAGCTTGTAGGGGAACATCTATAGGCTGTAAATAAGTTCAAATCTCTTGACCTGAGAATTATATTTCAGGTTACTGAACAAACTTTCATTTGAGAGTGACAGACTGCTGTAGGTAATCTTTAGAGAACTGTGGGAAAAGTGAAAGTCCTAGAGCCCTGAAGACAGTGAATGTGATTCTGATTTTCGAAGGGGGCAAGGTATATTTAGTACAAACTTAAATTCCAGGCAGGACAAAACTGTGAAGGAAAAGTGTATGAGCACTGTTATCTCTGAGTTTGGTAACCTTTCATGAGTGATAAAGGATCCTTTTAGAAACCTGATTCAAGCAATGGATATGTTTGCCCCCAAAATATGTGATGGATAACTGAAATAAAGGATGGATATCTCTCCTCCCAAAATATATTCATGTACACAAACAAAATTCTGCCAACAGTTTCAGGAAGTTTATAAACACTTTTAATTTCATTCATAACTTGACTAGTGAGTGCATTAAGAAAGATCATGCCAATTCAAATCATTTCTTCCTTAGCAAGTTTTCTAACTAGTATATCTATAAAAAGGGCCAATAATATACTCATTGATTTAAACAAAACATTGTGATAAACTCATTATATTCCTGTAGACAAGATGGCAAAAAGTGAGCTGGCTGTTAGTAAAATTAGTTTGTTATTCCTTTAACAATATTTACTAAGCACCTATTATGTGTCATTTATTATAGGCACTATTATAGGCACATTATTATATGCACAAAATAGATAAGGTCCCAATACTTGAAGACCTTGTAGCTTAGTGGAGTATAGTTTGGGAAATGTGGTTTGGAGAAGCATGTAAAGAAAAAGACATTAGGTTAGGACCAACTATAAATTCAAATTCCTGAGATACTGCATATGACGTGTTTAGCATATTGACTGGAGTATAACCAATACCAAATCAATGGTATTTTTGTTGTCATTATTATTTTCATTTTTATCATTGTTTTAAAAGTTCAAGTAAATGCATAATGCTTCTGTCAAATAAACCAATACAGCTGTAGGATGAATTAACAGAAATGGAATATCTACAGTATAGGTATAAATCCAATTTATTCTATGCTGTTGATGGATTATTACATTTAATTATGTAATGGTTACAGACGTCCTGCCCTTAGAGGTCAACCAAGATGGTAAAGGGACTAACAACACATCATGTGAAGAATGTTGAGGAAATGAGGATGTTTAGCCAAGAATAAAGAAGAACCAGAGAGGACATATGAAGGACTTCCACATAATAAGAAGGTGTACTTTTTTTCCACTTCTCCAGGAGACAGAAAAAGGATAGAAATAATAATGAGAAAAATTCTGACTCACTTAAGGAATTTCCTAGTATTTTGGACTTCCCAGTGAAAGAATGGACTCCTTCTGTAGATGGAGAATTCTATAACACCAGGGATATTTGAGAATTGGCTTGTGGCCCTTTGGTAAGAGTGTTGCAGAGAGACTCAAGAAACAGAAAGATAGTTGTGTTAGATGACTGTGCAGGTCCTTTACAGCCCAGTGGTTCACACTCGCTTTATACATGCACAAGTATATTATACAGTCCCGACTTGACTGTTTTAACTTTTGATAGAAAACAACAAAACAGAAAGTATCAGCGGTCTGTTTTTTAGTTTGAGAGTGCCAAAGACAATGTACATGCTCACAGGCTCAGTATATACTGTATATTTGCCAAAATGGTGTGTGGAATATCTTTCCCCATGATCAGAGCTAGTACATAGAAACTTGGCAACACAGTTGGTTGTGCCCTCAAATGCCTGCTAAGAAGTAGCCAGTCAGTAATTTGGTCTTGCTTATACATGTAGCATAGACCCTGTTCTCACATTTCTAGTTAGTTAAGTCATCACTGCTAAGATATAGTTACAGAATTTCATTTGATTCATAGAAAAATATTAAGAAATCAAGGTCTTCTCTGAACTCATTATTGAAACAAAGAATATACTTTACTGGATAGTTTTGAAGCCACAAACCAAACCTTATTAAATGTGGTTTATGGTTCAAAAACCATTTATCAACTGCTTACTTCTCAGCAGAATGCAGAACTCAGCAGTTGCATGAATTCCCTCTCAGTTCTCGATTTGCCTATCCAATAACATAACCTCTCCACTTGGATATTTCAGAGTTCCCAGATTTAACATACCCAAAATCAGCTCTTGATTTATATCTCTGAACCTTTCCATACCTCTAATCTTCCCACATTTTAAAATTACACCTTTATCCACCAAGCTGCTCAAGTAAAAATCCTAGAAGTCATCCTTGAGATCTCTTTTTCCCTCTCTCTCCTCTTTGAGACTGGTTGATTTCTCCTTCACAATGTATATGGAATCATTTCCCTTCTTGCGGTCTCCTTTGTTATTTTCCTAGTCAAAGTCACTGTCATATTTTTCCTGACCTGTTATGGCAGCCACCCGCCAGCCTCCAGCTGCCACCTTAATTCATTTCTATCCATTCTTCTCAAAAAAATGCCAGAGATATTGACTTGAAATGCAAGTCAGACTTTGTCACTTCCCTGGCCAAATTCCTTCAACGATTTCTCACAATCACTTAAAATATTAACTTCTTATCATGGCTCTCAAGGTCTCAGTTGATACAATGTCTACCTATATCTCCATCCTTATCTCTTGCTTCTCACTCCTCTTATTCTCCAGTATTCTTTCAGGTCTTTAAAACTACCAAGCTCTTCCCCATCCTAAATCCCTCAGGGATCCTTTCTTGTGCCTAGAAAGTTCTGTCCTCTGCTTTTCTCTTGTCTGGCTCCTTCTCAACCCTCAGGTTTCACCTTAAATTACCCCTTTTTGGAGAGGCTTCCGAACAACTGTCCCTAAAGCAAATTCCCAGTCCCCACCTCTCTCCCACCCTGTCTGGTTCTCTCTAGCTAGCTTACTATTCTACTGATTTTCTTTCTAGGGTTTATCATAATTTGTAATTACTTTACTGATATACATGTTTTTTATTTGTTTTTCCCCCACACTATAAGCCACAAAGGGCAGAGGCCACATCAGTTTTGTTCACTATGCATTGGGTGGGGACATACAGCATACAAGGTAAGGGCACAGGCTCTGAAGCTGGACTGCTTGCATCCTAGTAGCAGTTTGCTAATTTGTAACTTTCTGACCTTGACATTCTTGACTGCAATGATTTCTTATGTGAAAGAAGAAAATACGATTTACCTCAAAAGTTTTTAGGAGGATTAAATAACAGATTCAAAGTGCTTAGCATATAGTCAACACGCAACAAGTGTCAGCTATTATCATTTTAGTGCCTAGTACATAGAAAATACTGTATGAGTATTGATGGCCTCAAGCAGTGGCCTTTGCAAGACATGTCAAAACTAACTGGGGAAATCTATCAGATTAAGAAATGACCCTTACCTGGAAGAGATTTATAACCTCCAGCAAATTGTCCTTGCTGTTCTCTTTTCATTCATTCTGGGTTGGCTTCCCAAATGGCTTTTCTAAATATTCATCACTTTCTTCAAGTCCTCAAAGGATCACCCCTCACTCTTCATTCCTTCACCTCTAAATTTAACTCTTCCTTTAATTACCTCCTTTCCTAGCATCTCAGCAAAAGGCCCTTCCTCTTTTCCAAGGCCAATCCTTGTCTCAAACTTCTAAATTTTGTACTCTCCTAACTCCTCTGCCTGTAATTATATTTTTTCTGTCTTCCCACTCAACTGCTACCTCTCTGTTGACTCCTTGCTCCTGGTCTACAAGTATGCCAATGTCTTCACTGAATATTATATATTCTATTGTTCTTTCTGTGTACACCACGGCCCTTCTCACCACTGTATTTCTCTATCAAAAACTTGAATTATCTTTCAAAGTCTGGTGCGATTGTCACTTCCTTTGTTTAGCCTGCTCTATTCCTTTTCTCCTGAGGCAAAATCAATCACCTTTTCCTCTGTCTCTAATAGCACTTCATTTGTATTTCCAATATATTTAAATTCTTTTTAGAACAATGTAGACAGATGGACAGCTTTAAAGATAGATGAGAAGGTACTCCCTCCACTAGCTTTTGGAGCCTCTTAAGGGCAATGCATATGTCATTCATTTTTTAACATTTCTTTTAATAATTTAGCACTTAACAGTGTTTCTTTTTGCTCTCACGATGTTTTGGTCTCTGTGCTAAGCACTTTAACTTTAATCTTAAGAGTATTAATAGGGAAACTGCATTAGCGCCATGCACAGAGGAAGAAATTCAACTTTCAAGTGGTCAGTTGAGTTGCCAGCTATCATTCTTCACCATCATATTGTATTTCCTCCCAGAACTACTGGGAAGTGGAGAGAGGAGGAGAGAAGGAATGGGGTAAAATAACCAAAATGAAACTAGTAATATAAACACAATCTCCAAAAACCCTTCACCAACAATTGTGCTTCTTTATTATTTATTTCCAGCCTCCAACACATTTTTTCAACAATATCTAAAAGTTACTAAGAGCAACAGGTAAGATTGTACTCTGCTGCTTATTCAACTATCAGACTTTTCTTGGTTTACTTTATTCTGTAACTTTCTCAGACCATTGTTACTAGATTCTTTATTTTTGGAGGATAGGGCAAAGAAAACTCAAGTCACATGTTTACTTTTAGAAATTTTGAAAGGAGCTTCATGGAGGGGACTACAAACATTAATATTTAATAAATATAATATTAATAAATATAATATTAATAAATATAAACAAACCTGAATAAACTAAATACAACTTTCTCTTATTGTATTAAGCCTTTCAGAATTTAGGGTTGCCTGGCTCTTGCTCTATCTAAATGAATAACGACGAGTGAGATTAGAAAGATAGGGAGAAATAAAGGAACCAGAATACATAAATTAAAAAGACCACAAAAGTAAAATTAGAAAGAGAAATAGGGCTTCCCTGGTGGTGCAGTGGTTAAGAATCCGCCTGCCAACGCAGGGGACACGGGTTCGAGCCCTGGTCTGGGAAGATCCCACATGCTGCGGAGCTACTAAACCCGTACACCACAACTACTGAGCCTCTGCACTAGAGCCTGTGATTCACAGCTACTGAGCCCATGTGCCACAACTACTGAAGTGCATGAGCCTAGAGCCCATGCTCTGCAACAAGAGAAGCCACCTCAATGAGAAGCTCACATACCGCAATGAAGAGTAGCCCCCGCTCGCTGCAACTAGAGAAATCCCCCGCACAGCAACAAAGACCCAATGAAGACAAAAATAAATAATAAATAAATAAATTTATTTAAAAAAAATAAAAGAAAGAGAAATAAAGGCAGTTAATTGGGTGGAGAGAGAGGGCTGAAGGAACTCAACTCCTCTTACTTAAGTAGCAATATTTTAATTCTCTGTCCTCAGCAACACTGACAATAAAACTACCAGACCTGTACAACATATTTGAAAATTATAAAGTACATGGCTTAAAACAGGTAAAAGACTGGAAACAACCCAAATGTGCACCCATAGAAAAAACGCTTAAATAAATTGTAGAATGACCATATACTGGAATACAATACAGATGATAAAAAGAGCATTAGCAAGGAAAAACTAATATATATTGTTTATGGAAAAAAGCAAGCTACACAAAATATAGTGTAGAATTCAGCTTTTTTAAAATTGTTAATTTACAATGTTGTATTAGTTTCAAGTCTACAGCAAAGTGATTCAGTTATACATATATATGTATGTATATATATATATTTTTTCAGATTCTTTTCCATTACAGGTTATTACAAGATGTGGAGTATAGTTCTCTCTACTATATAGTAGGTCCTTGTTGTTTATCTATTTTATATACAGTAGTGTACTTATGTTTATCCCAAGTTCCTGATTTATCTTCCCCCACCACTATCTCCTTTGGTAACCATAAGTTTGTTTTCTATGTCTGTGAGTCTATTTCTGTTACATAAATAATTCATTTGTATCATTTTTTAGATTCCACATATAAGTGATATCATATGATATTTGTCTTTCTCTTTCTGACTTACTTCACTTAGTATGATAATTTCTAGGTCCATTCACATTGCTGCAAATGGCATTATTTCATTGTTATGGTTGAGTAATATTCCATTATATATATATAACACATCTTCTCTATCCATTTACCTGTCAATGGACATTTAGGTTGCTTCCATGTCTTGGCTATTTTAAGTAGCACTGCAATGAACATTGGGGTGCATGTATCTTTTCAAACTAGAGTTTTCTCCAGGTATATGCCCAAGAGTGGAAATGCAGTAAAAGCTTTTGATAAAATTCAACATCCATTTATGATAAAAACTCTTCAGAAAGTGGGTATAGAGGGCACATACCTCAACATAATAAAGGTCATATATGACAAATCCACAGCTAATATCACACTCAAGAGTGAAAAGCTGAAAGCATTTCCTCTAAGATTAGAATTCAGCTTTTTGTAAATAAATGGGACTACAAGTTATTTATTGTATAAATACATATATTGCTAGATAACTGATATAAAATTACTTAATATTATTATTTTTGTTCATTTATAGAAGGTGGATAATAGGATGGAATGAGGGGATGAAGGCAGAAGTGAGGAACCTCACTTTCTACATAAAAATATTGTATCAATTTTTTACAATAAACATATATTAATGGCATATACATACGTGCGTGTATACAGATTTATTCTAAAATATAGTAATTACTCAGTAGACAGTTTCTAATTAATGATGAAAATTTTTAGAACTTTACTTTGTCCTTAGGAATTATAATTAACAAGTTAACCACTAAATTATACAAGAAAAGTTAAGATTATCTGGTTCAGTCTCCCTTTTTAGATGAGAAAATGACCCTAAAGGGGTAAAATGACTTAACCAAAGTCTCATAGATATTTAACATTAGATCTAGAAGGAATTAATAAAGAAAAAGTAAGTCCCTCAAATAAATTAACCAATGAATAGCTTGAAAATCTGTGATGAGGTGCTTGTATGTGAAAGAATTAAGAAGATAGGAGCTCTTTTATTTGTTACTCCAAAGAACTCATTTCTGGGTCTGAGCCTCACAGTACTTGAGGGCAGGAGACAGAGAACCTTAATGGCTACAAAAAACTTAAGGAAAGAGGAAAATGAAGCATCTGGTTCCAACAGGAAGTCAAAAGAGCTATTCATTTCCAACAGTATTTATTGCTTTCCTACAGTGTGCCAGGCCGAACACATCTAACATGTCAGTGGGAACAAGGAGAATAAACAAAGGATGCACAAGGTCACATGAAGCCTCCAGTCATAACAAAAACACCCAAAACCAAATTATAAATAAATAAAAATAGATAACACCATACCACTCGGCAAAACTAATCTGAGCACATCATGAAAAAAATGAAAACCAGAATATTTTAAATGGATGACTAATACTATAGCACATAAACCATTCCACAAATGCTATCAAAGACTGCTGTCTGTTATCCTTCTTAACTGAAGTAAACTTAGTCTAATGAATAAAGGGATGCTCTTACAATTTTGGCTGTTGATCAGGATCAAATCAGGAAATGGATTTGCTGGCAGTCCATTCTGAGTGATGATTTGGCAGTGGGTTATTTGATGTTACCACATTCTCTAAGTGCAGCTTCCTTCAAGACAAGAATCAGTTTGTGCTTTTGAGGCAGGAGATAGATGGGCCCTTGGGATCGACAGCTGGTGTTTGTCAAGTGGAATAAAATTGAAGCTTTGTTTTCCCCCCAGCAGCTCCAAGGACAAAGCTAGTGGCAGAAGCTG
This sequence comes from Phocoena phocoena, assembly GCF_963924675.1. Classification (NCBI taxonomy): domain Eukaryota; kingdom Metazoa; phylum Chordata; class Mammalia; order Artiodactyla; family Phocoenidae; genus Phocoena; species Phocoena phocoena. The sequence goes on along the minus strand of NC_089220.1, from coordinate 50,908,759 downwards.
AGCTCTGCAGGAATAAAGAGATAAGATGACCACTCCTGAGATCAAGGAAATTTCCCCGATTACACAGGCACAGAAAGACTCCTTGGGGGTCAAAAAGGTGCAGGCGCCACCCCATAATAGGTGATGCCAAGACCCCCACAGGCCTCTGCAGTGGAATCCATCTTAGCAAAAAGTTGCGCACGCATGTTGGGGAGGGTCCTAGGACCAGTCAGGTGTGGAAAAAGAAACAAGATAGTTGGCCAAACGTAAACAAAGACCTGGAAGAACTGCCCTTATATGAGTGATTTTAATCACCTCTTTACTGCACTCCTCATTAGGGAGGACACCCACACCCTTTCTCTCCTGGTGCGTATTTCTGCCTTGCTTCTGTCTTAAATAAACAAACTGTTCCTCTGTGTGCTCTCCCACTTGTGCTGTGTCTATAATAATAAACTTTGTGCCTATTTTTACAATTTTTGCCTCCTTGAAACATTCTTGCTTTCAAACAAGGGCAAGAGCCAGGGGAATTTTGCTTCTAGCCTCTAGCCCCTAGTAGTGGTCTAGTGGCTAGGATTCCTGGTTGTCATAGAGGCTACCCAGGTCCAATTCCTGGGCAGGGAACTAAGATCTCTCTTCAAGACTGCTCACTACTGTCTCTCTGAGATCACTTTTTGCCATTTTAGACAAGATTTGATTTTTAGGTTTAAAAGCTCTAGATCTGGACCATCTAAAGAATTACAATAAAATCATTAAAATTTTCTAAGAAAACCTTCATACACATGTAACTGATTAGGTCTGAATAAACTCTATCAATCATACCAATGCCAGTTTCTTAGTTTGGCTATTGCCCTATAGTCATGCAAGATGTTAACATATGGGGAAGTTGGGGGAAGGATGCATGGGACTTCCCTGTGTTTTTTTGTTTGCTTGTTTTGCAAACTCCTGTGAATCATAATTATTTCAAAATAAAAAGTGTTAAAAAATCTTCAAGACATACTTCCCCTAACTGAAATTTAAAATGTGGGTTAAGTTATAAATCAAGTGGCCAATCCCTTGGTTTAATTACTATGAATTGCATCACATCTGAGGGTTAATTTCCATACACTGCCAATCACACTGCCAATTGTACTACCTTTCAGAGGGTTTACCATTTAACAAGCATTCAAACAGCATTCCAACAGCTAAAAAAAAACTGCACTGTTGGCAGCTATAAGACACCTGAACTACACTTCATCTTGTTAATAGAGTTTCAGTGCGGATTTGTCCATGTTCCTATTTCACTGCAGCACTCATTTTCCTTCATTTGTTCTTCATAAAGTGTTTTCATCATCAGAAAAGTGACTTTATAACAGGTACTAAATAGTTCCTCAAATCATATTTTCTTGATCACATTTCTTTACCTTTCTGGTAAAATATTAACTTTCTTTTGTATTGCAACAGTCAATCTAATTTGCTCCAATGTTAGGATAGAAAAATTTACTCTTTGTCTTTACCTGGTATCTTCAAAATTCCACGGAGTTTTTCTCAGGAAATCAGTATTTACTCTTCTTACCGGATGGAGGCATCTTAGAGTAACATCTGTGAATCATTCTGGAACATGATCACTAAGCTAAATAATTTAAATATGTCCTGGACATTACTATCTACCATCCTGCAGATAGTGGGAACCTAAGAACAACCATGCTTTTAGTTTGCCAATCAACACTGAAAAGATGAAAGCAGCCAGGTGACAGGCACTATAGACTGAATGTTTGTTTCACCCCAAAAATGCATATGTGAAATCCTAACTCTCAAAGTGATGGTATTTGGAGGTGGGGCCTTTGGGAGGTAATTAGGTTATGAGGGTAGAGCCTTATATAAAAGACTTCAGAGAGCTCTCTTGTACCTTCTGCCATGTGAGAACCTGGCAAAAAGACAACCTTGTCTAAACCAAGAAGTGGGCCCTCATCAGACACTGAATCGATAGAGATTTGGTCTTGGACTTCCCAGCCTCCAGAACCATGAGAAAAAAAGTTCTGTGTTTATAAGCCACCAACTATATAGTACTTCATTATAGCAGCTCAAATGGATAAGATAACAATTAAAGTAGAAAGAAAGGTTGTGATGGCAACAGAATCTTTGTGACTGAGGCCAGAATGATAATGTTTTAGGTGTGGAAGGGTGGAGCTCAATTAAAGATATATTTTCTAAAGAATGTTAAGAGTTATAGAACCGATATTTTCTGTGGCCAACTTCACAAATAAATGAAATTCAAGGTTTTATCTACATCTGACTGTGGCAATGTCATTGCTTTAGCTGGAACCTCCAAGCCTAAATCAAGCCCCCTCATTGATGCTTGGGTATGATCTGCTTATATGGACTCATCTTGCTGTGCACTTGTCACACGGCAGGATGAGTGACCAAGCTGTTGGACATGCCTTAATTTTATGCAAGGTCAATTAGAAGGTTATATTTCATCCTCAGGACTTTTAATTATTTTTATGGGGAAATGACGACTCGCAGAAAACAGGAATTCTTGCTCTCACATCAGTCAAGTGGTGAGTGGAAGCAACACTGTTAAAAAGAGAACTGATAAAGGGGGAACCAGAGGTGTTGCTGTGTGTGCTTTTTCCTTGAGGCAAATGGCTGTACCAGCTGTTACTTCCTCTCTCCTGAGATTAGAGAGAAAAATGGATGGCTGTTTTGTAATTGCCATGCATTTAAATCTGTTTGCAAGAGATTTATTTATATCCTACAGTCAATACATTTAGTAAACTGAGCAAAAAAAACCCTGCTTGCAATGACAACTTACACTGCATTAAGCAGCTTTGTTTCCAGCTCTAGTCAATAGAGGGACGACAAGCAACTCCTCTGTGATTTCTGGACTATTTGTCTTTCCCAACTAATTGACTTTGGAAGAAGCTCTTCCCTTCATTGAATTTTGTTGCTGTGTATAGAAAATAAAGAGAAGGTGTTACAGCTAGGAGAAACATTAGTTACAGTCTTCTGACCCAACCCTTACATGACAATGACACCCTTGGCAGAAATATATGTCCCATCTTGACAAACAGCAGAAGAATGACCTTCCAAGGATCTTACAGAAGAATTCACCCCTGATCAACTAACTCTTATTAAGGAAAATTAAAGATATAATGCCAAAATGGTGAGAAGATATCAGGCCTTATGAGTCTGGGAAGCTGAACACCCATGTTTGTCTCCCTTGGTCAATATCCAAATATCACTTTAGAGTCAGTAACACCACTGTCCCACTTTAAAAGAAGGAAGAAAGCCACCTGCAAGAAAAGTAAAAATAGGCAAATGGGACTACATAAAACTTTAAAACTTGTGCTCAGCAAAGGAAACATCAACCAAGTGAAAAGCAACTTATAGAATGGGAAAAATATTTGCAAACCATATAACTGATAAGGGATTAATATTCAGAATACATAAATAACTCTTACAACTCAACAACAAAATAAACCAAATAACTCAATTAAAGAATGGGCAAAGGACTTGAACAGACATTTCTCCAAAGAAGATATACAAATGGGCAACAAATACATAAAAAGATGCTTAACATCACTAATCATCGGGGAAATGCAAATCAAAACCCCAGTGAGATATCACCACAGATCCACTGGGATAACACTATCAGAACACAGAAAATAAGTGTTGGTGAGAATGTGGAGAAATTGGAACCCTTGTATACTGTTGGTGAGAATGCTAAATGGTATAACCACTATGAAAAACGGTATGAAGAGTCCTCAAAAATTTAAAAACAGAATTACCATATGATCTATCAATCCCACTCCTGGATATCTATGCAAAAGAATTGAAAGCAGAATCCCAAAAAGGTATTTGCACATTTAATGTTCATTAAAGCATTATTCAGGATAGCCAACCTAAATGTCAACTGATGGATGTGTGGGTAAACAAAATGTGGTATATACATGCAATGGAATATTATTCAGCCTTAAAAAAGAGGGAGATTTTGTCATATTCAATATCATGGATGAACTTTGAGGACATTATGAAAAATGAAGCAAGCCAGTCACAAAAAGATAAATACTGCATGATTCATCTCACACGAGGTATCTGAAGTTGTCAAACTCTTAGAAACAGAAAGAAGAATGGTGGTTACCAGGTGCTTGGGGGAAGGGGATAGGGGAGTTGTTGTTCAATGGGTAGAGAGTTTGTTTTGCAAGATGGAAAACTTCTAGAGATCTGTTACACAAAAATATGCAACACAGTTAGCACTACTTTATACTTAAAAATTGTTAAGCTGGTATTTTTATGTTGTGTGTTTTGCTTCAATTTCTAAAAAATGACAAAGAAAGCAACTCACTGAACTATATTCAAAACAGACATTTCTTACTGATATGGACATCAGTGGAGCTTAAAGAACACTTAGATTCTCTTATGCACAAAGAAGTGGAAAAGGGAGTATGAGACAGACTACATCCATCACATACAGCGTTAGAGACTCCAAACTCCAGAATTAGAGATCCAAACCCAGAAGGGCAATTTTAAAAAAGGAGTGGGTTGTAAACGGGAGAGAAGACAAATAATCCTTGGGTGAAACAATTTAAATCAAGCATAATTTTATTTGGCCTTCGTAATAGGCATATTTCTTTGTTGTGTAACAGAAAACAAACAGTCTTATACCAAGGCATAGTTCAACACTTTACCCCAATGATACAATCAGCAGAGTGAACAAAATACATTCACATCCTGAAATCTGACACTACCTATCACTTCCTTCTTGAAATTAATCCCCGTTTTCTCAACAAAACTCCTCTCCTTCAATAACTTGCCTCCAAATAGTTGCTCAGAATTCCCTAGCTTTCCCCCCTCCTCTGCTGGGGATCTCATACACTACCAGAGCTTCAGCTATAACTTAAATGCAGAAAACACTCAAATCTATAGCTGTGACACTGCAGGTGACACCTTCCTGAGCCACAAAATCTACATGCTTGACATCTACTATATGGTGCTCCCCAAAACTTAAATTCCATATATAGAAAATAAGTGCATTTTCTATACTCTTCAATAACTACTTCTTTCCCCCCGGTATCCTTGGTCTGTTAGTGACAATATCCATCCAAGCATTCTTGCATAAAATCTTGGAATCATATCCTCTCCTAGTCTCACAGTCAGTAAGTTCTCAAGCCTTATAGATTCTTCCTCTGTAATTTGTTTCACTTTTCTTAACCTTTCTTTTTCTCTCTCGCCAACCTAATTCAAGACCTCATCATTCTCGTCTCCCTTTACCTAACCTCCCCACTAGAAGTCTATGCAATGTATAAGATCAACCATTCTAATCCCAGTGCTACCTGTTTCTATATTTGTAGAATTTCATAAAACATTGTTAACTTCCTTAACATCTTAAAATCATTCCTTTTCATCTTAAAATCTTTTTTCACTGACTTTTGCAGTTTCGGACAAGAGAATCCATTTCTTCTTTTCTGTAGAGAAGAATCTAGCAGATATTTGTCTATGGAAGTTACTAAAATTTTCACTGACATTGAATTCAATTCAGAAAGAATTCTTGAAATAGCAAATGTCAGTTACTATACCAATTTGCTTAAGTTTTTCTTCAAAGCAGTCCTCAACATGTAGACATCATTAGAATATATTGGCGAGATTACCAAATACTATCTCACAAAGGATTAATTTTTAGGAAACAAACGAGGTCATTTCAAACTTTGTTCAACTCTTTATTCCCCCATTCTCTTAACATAATGGCTGATTTGCCCCATGTATGCCTGTGGTTTTATTCTATTCACCAAAAGTGCACATCGACGTATACACAAACACATGTGCACAAGATAATTAAGTGGCAAGAAACTTATTTAGTCTAGTTTTAGAGAAGGGGGGCAGATTAATTCTACATGAAGAGGAATGCTGACTTTTATACTGACTCAAATTATTCAACCTGAAATCCAATGGCCAATGAGTGATTGCAGGAGAAAACACACATCATGGGGCTGAGGACTGTTTTTCAATTTTAAACAGTACGTGCACAGTTATTCTTATTTAGAATATCAGATAAACATTATTACCAGATGTAAATTTTACTGATTTGGGTAAATATATGCATGATTTATCAATATAACCAACATGTATTTACCAGGTGATATGAATACGGCCATTATCTCCCATATTTCATTTATCTTTTAAGCCTTAATACTTAAGAGTTTGGTATAAAGAAGGTAGTCAATAAGTGCTTGGTGAACTAAATGTGCTCATCCTTTTCTCTGTTATGCTCTTGAGAAGCTAAAAGTTTCACTTGCATCTCTATATTAATCTAGGAAAAAATTTTAGTAGCCTGAGTGTCAGTGCGTATATCAGTTGAAGAAATAAGAATTGGAATAAAGAGATTCCGAAGCAGGTGGACTTTGCCTGGGCAAAGATTCCTATACACATCTAAAGAGTTTATGTGGACCCCACTATACTATTACAGCAATAATGAGAACTGAAATTAGGGCTGTTTCCATCACATAATGTAGATATGCACCATGCAGCAAAGATTATAGTGAGTTCATAGGGAGAGGGTGGAAGAAATAAAGACTATACCCTAACACAGATAAGGCAGGAATACTGCAAATAAATAGATGGAACAAGTTCAGTCTCTCAATCCTTCTCCCGACGCAATGCTTGTGGTAGCCTTGCTATTAACGTATGGTCTATGGATCATCGACATCCCTATGACCTGCAAACATCCTAGAAATGTAGAACCTCAGGCCTTACTCAGGGCCTAATGAATCACAGTCTACTTTTTAACAAGATTCAAAGGCAAGTAATACAATAAAGTCTGAGAAACACTTTACTCCATCTTTTATAAGGTATCACAATGCACCAGTAATGAATAATGGGTAAGACCTAAGATTAGACCATCCTTGATGAAATACTGAAACAGGACAATGCTACCTAAACATATCAATACTAATAACATAACAGTATACGTGATTCCTGCTTTGATTCACATTTAACAGAGCAAAGAACTGGAAAACTCAGTGCTGTATTAGGTGTTTGCTCAGCCACAAAACAATTCCTCAGGGAAGACGTCAACTCTCTACAAACAGTAATGCATGAAGGTTTCCATATTAGTGCTCAAAATGTGTGAAAGATCATGGGTGAGTCAGCAAAGGCAATGCTATCACTTACTCATAAGCCTTAAAATCTACATCAGGAAAACACCACTGACAATGGTCAAAGTAGGAGCACATCAAAGTCTATGAGGCACCATTGATGCATGCATGGATAGGGACAACAAGTAATCTAATTCAAGAAATTAATTTTAGTCTTTCAGGAAAATGGAAAATAAAAATGTGTCCCTTCAGTATTCATTTTTCAGAGCTAATTAACCTCCAACCCCTGGGAGACATGAGCAGCATTCAAACCTCTTGAGCTCATTCACTTAGACTCACCCCCCTCCACAGAGGATGTAGAACCCTGGCCCCAAACCATGCTGCCTCCACAGCTCTGCTGGAATGTGTGGAGTACAGAAAGTCACAGAGATACCTGGGCAGGATCCATATACCAGAATAAGAGCAAACTGGGGAAAGGGACTCTCTGAGGACGCCCTGCAGCCCAGCCTAAACCAACGCCCCATAGGAAAGGGACAATAAGGACTGCTGTGGCTGAGCCTCCTTGGGTACAGTATGAGAGGCCTGTGTTGGACCAAGCAGGGAGGAACTTTGCTGGTGTTTTAAATTGCATGCTTAGCCAAATCGTGAAGTATTGCTTTTTGGACTCAGCATCTTTCTCAACTTGGTCCTCACTTTGCTTGTGATGCCTTGTCATGGTCACCGAGGAGCTGCAGTTATTCATTATGGATTATGTGTACACATTTCAGCAAGGCAGTATCTGTCTCTGTCTTCACTATCAGACATCACAAGGTTAATGTGGAAAATGCTACCTGGGTATTAATCATTTATGAAAACTACTGCTGAGCATAAGAGGACGGAGAGGGCCAGGAGTAACTAAGAAAAGGCATTCCCTTGCTATAATATGCATGCATAAGGGAAGGATAGACTGAGATGCATATCCTGGCAACTCCAGATGAAAATGGGTGACGACGTGCCTCCTTTCTAGGACACAATCAGTATTCTTAGTACTTGCATCACACACATTATGGTGTTTCAGGCACATTTAACCATTGTGGCCTGCAAGCTTTTCTGTTCTCTAAAAACAACGTCTACCAGGGCAATGTACTTTGGGCCTTGCCACAGAAAAGAAGGGGTGGGCTGCTATAAAAATGCTGTTCCTGTATTATACATGGAATATCGGTTTGTTTGACGCTTTTTAGAGGCATTGTGAGGAGAGGAGATTAAATAAAAGTGAATCCTTATGTCTCTTTCAAATGCCAAAGCCTTTTCTTTTTCATTTTAACAAGTGAAAACCTTTTAAAATCTTTTAGAATACATACTGGATGGGCAAAACTTATAATGTTCTTTACTTCTCAATAACGAAATTTATGCCTTATGAGTCATTGTTTTCTCACCTTTGCCAGTTAAAGATAACTCAGCCTTTCCGGTTTGAAATTCAGTCTCTTCTGAGTAACTGCTCAATCCCTCCAGGATCCCCCCCCCCATCACATTCTTCCCTTCCTTCTCACTGGGCGCCAGTTGGGCTCAGGTCAAAGAGGAAGGAGGGTGCAGGGGAGAGGCGTGTGCCATAACCTGCACTTACTGCCCTCTCTTGAACCATCTTCATCTCTCTGGCCTCCATCTGTGGCAGCCAGGTCCACACACCTGGCCTCCTGACACCATGGAATGCACCAAGTGAGCAGGCTCCTTTCAGCCACTTCAGGGGAACTTAGGGTGGGGCGGGGGGGGGGGGGTGGGGCATGAGCTTTTCTGATGGATACTCACACTACATTAGCAAACTCTGAAAGACTACGCCCTGAGAAATCCACTGACATATAGCTACTTTATCATCCTGGTGTCATACTGGACACATGGTTTGCCTAAGAGTCTCACAGAGGTCCTACACTATACCCAAGGCAAAACACACTGCTCTCAGACCCCCTAAATCCATATGAGATTTTAGTCACTACCACCTCCCCCAAGACTCACCAAATCGGGAGGGTGCCCTGGGCCCTCCTCAGGGACCCGAGCAGTATCTAAGCTCAAGTCACATACCCCTCCAATTCTCTTATCCTCTCTGGCCAGGAAAACGGTGTTTACCTAAACAGACAAGCTTCCCTTCCTAGCAGCTATCGTTCAAATTCTATGCACTGAATCTTCCAAGATTCAGGCCTTACTATTTAAAGCCAAGTTTTAGAATTCATGTAATTTATTTTTCTGACCTGAGTCCCTGGCTCTTTCGAGTGAAAGCTGCAGTTTTTTAAGACTTTTATCTCTGCTATAGATATATAAAAATGTGCACAAGAACTCAAAAGCAAAGAATTTGACTCTCTTCTTTCTGCACCATCAATTCCCTACACAGCATAGCAACACAGATAACTTTTATGCTGTTTTCAATGATAAGACAAAGGGAAGAGGTAGAAGGAATTGAAAAATACAGTTTCATATCAAAGTATAACACAGCTACACATTACTTCTTAAACAGGGGATGCTGAACATCATTGTGCATTTTCTGGATAATGCAGGATTCTTATTGGTCAGGGTGGTAATTCTCTTCTGTATCTGTCTTTTAGTTTCACTGTCTCACCTCTCCTGCCAGACTGTGAACCATCATGGCTATTTTGATGGCCACCTTCAGCAGTTTCTTCTCTGCCTCTTTTTCAGTTTGTAGTTTCTTGTCTGCTATGAGGTGGGAAGCCAGATAACCAAGCTTGTTAAAAGTTGTGTGTTAAAGGAAAGCCAGTAAGGCCCTGCCCCTAGGAGTGAAGTGCATGCCTTTGTAACGGCTATGTCAGCCTTCAAGGCTGGCTTTTCTTCCTTCTAAGTTTGGGCTGAGTTCCCAAGGGTAGAAGTTGTCAGAAACTCAACCTCTGAATAAGCAGGTCATTACTTAATTTAAAGCATAGTATGTATCATTCTCCTTCATAAAAATGACACAATAATAGCTTTGTAATTTACACCATGGGCATCGTCTGAACTTAAAATGGGAGTCAAAGCCCAGCAGGGTATTTTCAGACATCTCTACAAAAGGCACACACACCATTAGGAAGAAATGGGTTTTTTTCTTTCTCTCTGTTTTCATGGACTAAAGTGTATTTCCATTTCCCTTTCCCATGAGAACAATAACTTCAGTTATTCAGAGTTCAGACTTTTGACCCAGCTGCCACTGAGGAGGTTTCAACCTACCATCTTAAGTTGTGAAAGACAGGTACACAAATTGGGCTGTAAAACCTAGACATTTTCTTATAACTGCTTGAAAATATCTCAGACCAGAAACAAAGTCAAAGATAACAATGTAAGACACTCAGGTTAATCCTCAAGAAATTCTTAATCACCTAAATAAATATATTAGATAGCAATTATCTTCAACCAGCCTACTGACCTTTTGAGAGGAACAAACTTCCTAACTTTAAAGCTGAGATCTTTCAGCTCTGAGGGTGCTCGATTTTTCTCAAAGATCAATAGCAAAGAGCCTCCTGGTGAATAGGTACCGAGGATCAACCATACAAGAGCAATTCCACAACCCTCATGAAACCCTAGCAATATGTAAATTGCAGTTTTTGCAACTGAAGACATTCAATGCCAGCTCACTGGAACTAGAGCCTTCTGTCTAGTTGGGTTTTGTTGTGTTTCTCTTTTTTTCCACCTCTCACTTGGTAATAGGAGAAATGTGTTACACTAGCAGGTTAAACACCCAAACTTACTCCCGTTTTACAATAAACGTCTAATTAGCTCCAATCTTTGTACCTGCCTGGATAATATAGTACCCACATTTTCCTACCTACTCCCAGCAGCAGCTTCACCGTTGATCTCCCGGACTTCTTGGTATGATAGGATTTTTGCCTCTTACTTTTGCGTGTGTTGGACACTCCTAAAGTAATTCTTTATACCTAGTGGTACATAATAAACGTTTGATGGATTCATTCATTTATCCAGGAAATATTTTTTTGCACGCTACATGCTAGATGAACAAACATAGTCTCTTCCTGTATTTGTTATCCACTGCTGCATTAAAATATTACCACAAATTTAGCAGCTTAAAATAACACACATTTATTATCACACATTTTCTGTGGGTCATGGATCTGAGCACTGGCCTCACAGGCTTTATAATCTAGTGAAGCATCCAGTCAAATTCTGTGACATTACGTTCTGATGGGCAGCACCTACACCTTTAGATGCAGGCAGAGGGCAGGATGGTATAAAAAAGCTTAGATGTGTGGAAGGCGGCATTCACACACATGACTGGGCGGCCCCTGGTGTGAGGAATGAGGTGAGGGAATGGCAAAAGAAGTGGGGCAGGACCAAAGACAGCTCCCTCCCTTTGCCACCATGTTCCAGCTGGAAACTCGAGACGACAGAGAATTCTAAATTTGAATCGAGCTTACCAAGTTATCAAGAGTATGCACTTGTCAACCACCAATATGCTATGTGGGCCACCATCTGTATTCTTGCACCAGGTTCCTCAAACTTTAGGGGTGGGCCTGGTGATAATACTACGATAAATAGATGCTTTGTGGCCTGACCCAGATCAAAAAGGAAGGAGACTGTCTTGTAGTCTCTGGTGAGAATTTGTAAGAAGCGGCAGAGCTGCAATGTGGGAGGGGGTCAGGGCTCCATGTAGTTGTTAAGAGGAATGGGAGAACATGACCAAAATCTAATTTAGGATGGGAAAGACAGAGCCAGGGCCCCATGAGGTCATCTTTAGAAATGTAAAGTACCCCAGTCACCTGAGATTGGTGCCACTCTAGTCATTGACAGAAGAGGCAGAAGGAAAGAATACAAAGTTTTAGGCAAGAGAACTATGTTTCAAGCATAAAAAATTACCTCACTTTCTTGGAGGAACTGGGACTGGGATTCCCATAATGTTTATACATGGGGTCAGTGGTAGAGAGACCATGACTTATTACAGTAGTTTTGTCCCCAGGCAAGGCTGGGCTGGAGAAACACAGGACCTTAACCTCACAAATGTCTATATTTTATTTCCTCCTGCTCAAAAGTTTTCCATACTCTCTGAAACACAGTTTTGAGAAATGTGCAAATATCATCTTCTATTTGCTTTCAGATATGTTCCCAGCTTTTCTCCTACTAATTTCATTCTCAGGCTCTCTTGTCACTTGGGCTAGATTGGAAAGTGAGGGGAAGGAAAAAAACAGGTATCTCTCTCTCTTTCTGCCTTAGAAGCATCGCCTGGAATCGTCACATCTCCATAACTCCAAATCCTGCAGTTACAGCTCTGATTGCCTTAGTTTTAGCTCCCTCCAAAGAACCCATTGTTTTTCTGGCCCTACAGGTATTAGCAGCTTCCTGCTGTTGTTAACCTCCAACTTATTCCACTGTTCCCTATTAGGTCTAAGCTAATTACCTGTGTATCAAAGAGCTCAATATTAAATTCCTTCTGGCTGAAATGTCTAGAGTGGTTTCTACTTTCCTAAGTCAACCCAAACTGATAAGCCTGTCTCATTAAGTCTGTCAGTACAAGGAAATGCCAGCAATTGACTGCTAGGATTTACTGTGATGTCCTTATATTTATGGGGTTTTACATGGCAACATGAAACATGATCATCTATATTAAGGCAAATAACTGTGTGTTTTTCAGCAGCTAATAAAAAAAGGAGGAGTGACCCAAGCTTGGCCAATCAGATGATTATTCTTTCTTTGGTCGAATATGGGAACTAGCAGTACTACTAGTAAGAATAACACTACATTTATATCATTTGAAGTCACTCAAAGTCTCGTCACTGAATCCGTTTCAGTTCAATTTGTTGTGCAAAGTGATCTCAAACTTTTAAAGAAAGTTTCAGCAATTCTGTCACCTTAAAGAAATGCATGTCCTCTCTTTCTATTCTTTATTCTTTTGTCTCCAGATGAAGCTTTACCTCTTCTATGATTAGCAGATTCTCTTTGTTTATTGCCAAGGCAGGCTTTTCACTTTGGGCTGTATCCTCAGTATTTTCTAGATTCCTGATATCTTATGAATCACCTCCCTTTTCTTTATCTCTCCTTTCTTCCTCCTACACCCTCCCACCCGATTTTATACAAGATTCTACCTATAACATGGCAAAATAAGCAACGGCATGTCTAGTTTGGAGCGACATCTCACATCACTTGTAGCCAAGATCATCTCAGCAACACATCACAGAGTCAGAAGAGAATTAGTAGTCCTCAATGGCAGCTGGCACTATCCAGCGAGGCAACAGGGGTTCAAATCCCAACATCTCACATACGAGCTGTGTAACACTGGGCAGATTATTCAACCTTTGTACCTCAATTTTCCCAGTCGCAAAATGCAGATAATTGTAGTACCTACCTCATAAGGTTGTAGAGAGGCTCAAATGAGTTCATTCCTGTAAACATTTAAGACTAGTGCCTACCTCCATAGGAAGCACTTAATAAATACATGGCATTTGGAGCGCAGAGGGCAGATCTCTAAGATACATAAATCCTCTTATCAATCTTGACATACTTGGCACTTAAAACAAAACTACATTCATTTCTAATTTGCGATGGAGAAGTTTCACAGAAATTTGAACAAATGACTGCAGGTATCTCACATACATACATTATACAATAGAATTTATTTTTAAAATGTACATTTCAGAGGGACCATGATTCTGTGGTTACACTTGAAGATGTAATTAAAATATCGCCACCTAGAAAGTTATCATCATCTTATCTTTCAGGGTTATTTTTTGGCAGAAGTATTGTCCTTGAGACAGAGGCAACGGCAGATCCCTTGTAAAATGTTAAAAATTTATAGAAATCATATTATTATAAGGTAGAATAGATGGTGTCAGATACACGTGCTTCCTTAAGCACTTGTTTAATCTACTTCAGTAACCTTTTAAAGATTAAGATGAAAATTGGTATTTTAGTGTAAGCCTGCATGTCAGGGCATTTAGACAGTTTAGAGCTGGCATATCATTCTGTTAAAGGTTAAGTTCCATCAAACATAAAAAATTATCATCCCAGCCTAGTAAACTTCAATGTCCAAAATCAGGTCTTTTCAACTCCTAAAATATTGAATTTTGCCTCTTGCAATATAGCAGTCAGAACTGTGCTTCTTCCGAAATGTATGTTCTGATGAAGAAAAGCACTTAAAAACACTATAGGCTCAAATGAAATGTATCCTTGTGCACAGTCACCTCCTATGATAGGAAATCTCACCCTAACCACTTTCAAAGTTGTCAGTACCGCTTGCACTTAAAAGTGAGCCAGAACCACATAGAGCACAGACATTCTTTAAATGATTCTAACTATTCTTTGTTAAACATTTTCTTTTACAAACACTTGTGTTTATGATTATTATGTATAATAATTATTTACAGATACATGTTGTGTCTTTGACATTAGCAGAGGGGAGTCATTATCAAAAGTAAAATACTTAATTTTTTATACAATTTTAAAGGTTACGCTCCATTTACAGTTATTACAAAATATTGGCTATATCCCCCATGTTGTACAATACATCCTGTCGCCTTACACCCAGTAGTTTGTACCTTCCACTCCCCGACCCCTATTTTGCCCCTCCCCACTGGTAATCACCAGTTTGTTCTATCTGTAAGTCTGCTTCTTTTTTGCTATATTCACTAGTTTGTTGTATTTTTTAGATTCCACATATAAGTGATATTATACAGTATTTAGGTTTGTCAAAAACCTAAACACAGAGCTATCATACAACACAGCAATTCCACTCCTGGGTATATATTCAAAGAAACAAAAATACTAATTTGAAAAGATAAATGACCCCAATGTTCATAGCCACATTATTTACAAAGTGCAAAATATGGGAGCAACCTAAGTGTCCATCAACAGATGAATGGGTAAAGAAGATGTGGTGTACATATATAAAATGGAATACTACTCAGCCATAAAAAAGAATGAAATTTTGCCATTTGCAGCAATGTGGAGGGACTTAGAAGGCATTATGCTAAGTGAAATAAGTCAGACAGAGAAAGACAAAAGTAAAATATTATTTAAAAATTTGTTGTTTTTGTTATTTTTATTGAAAGATAGTGTGATTTAGGGTTTTGGAACCTGAGAGTCCTGGTTTCAAAACGTGGGCCACCCTTTACTGTGTGGCTGTGAATAAATTACCTCCTATCTCTGAGCTTCAACTTCCTCATCTGCCAAAGGAGAGTGTTATCAGGAGAATTATGTGAAACATAATATGGAAATCTTTTGGAAGAATATCTGACTTATGGAGGCATTCTTCAGATATTAGTTCCCTTCTACTTCCTTTCACAAAAAACAAACTTGAAATGGGAAGATTTGTGATTGTGTAATGTGTTTCATCCACATACACTAACAAGTGAACATTATCCAGTCTTAAAACACCAATTTGTGGCTTTAGTTATAGTTCCTTCATAGACATTCATTTCTCTCCCCATATGACTGTGACCTAAGGAAAGCATTCCTGAGATAATAATAAAACATTTAATAAAACTTTATCTACTACAATTATCTTCTGGCAGGATCAAACTATAAGTTAATCTACTGGGAATAGTCACAGGTGTTAGTTAGTACCTACCCAAAGTTGGAAGCATTCTGGCTTTTTGTGGGCCAAAGGGAGAGATCAATATGGAAAACAATACACTAAGTGGAAATCTGTCACAAGGAAGAGCAGTTTTAAGCTTCCAATCATCATATCTTGAGAACCAGGAAAAGTCTTCATAACTCTGCTATTACCCTCATGGTTTAACTCTAGTCCAGGTTGATTCCAAAGCTGGATTTCTGCCAAAATCTATATTCATTTACAAAGAATTCTGAGTACCTCCCTTTACCCCCAAATGCTCACTTTACCCTCATCCCTAGTCTCAGGGCAACCTCTCTGTACTGCCATGCAATTTGTAATCTGGCTCACCTTTCTAACACAAGACCCTTGAGCTTTCCAGAAAAACTCATTGAGGTTGGAGTTGAACCAAAAATTGACCAAGTCTTAGTCATTAGGAGCTCAAGAAGCTCCTTGAAGAGGTGCTGAGATGTTGCAATACTTCTCGCTTGGTTTTGAGAGGCTTCTTGACAATTAGATAACAACTTATGAATAGAAGCATGTTTTTGGTAACTACACTCACATTAGACTGGGGGGTCTAATCACTAGGCTAATTTTTACAATAAAGTTATTTTAAAGTGCTATAAGAGCATAAAAGTAAGTGTGACAAACTCTAGGGGTAGAGGATGGGAAAAAAGAAGCTTCTCAGATGACATTCCAAATAGCCATTGAAAAATACAAGTATAGCCACCAAGATCACCAAGTTAAAGGGATTCTTAGAAGGTGTATTCCAGATAAAGAAAATAACTTGGGAAAAAAAGCATGAAGATATGAAAGAAAAAGACATACGGAGGAATGTTAAGTACACAGATATGCTACTTAGTGTTGGTCCCACAAGTACTGATTTTTTTATAAAAGTATTTGTCCCTAGGTATTCTCTAATAAAAGAAGGAAAATACATACTTATACACCTCCATGCTGTTGCTATATGTATTTTTCACATTCTCAGAGCACTCTCCAACATTCTTTCCCAGTGAGAGCTTTTGTACTTTATACTTTCAATAAGGGTGAGCACACCATCATGCAACAACTCTCAGGCAATGAGCTCTCTATTGAATAATACTGGGCCGAGTGCATCTGCAACATAAGTTGTTCACTTTCTGGGGCCTCTCTCTTTCTGCAATTAATATTGTATCCTGAAAATCAGCTTTGACCCATCATGACTGTCAAGAGATGATATTGCTGGACCTCCAGCTAAAAAAATAAAGGAAGAATTGGCACAAATATTGAAATGCCAGAGATTGAAACCATGAAGGAAATGGTCAGGGAAATGGGATAAAATTATGAGGTAATATGAAACAGAGTAAACATCACTGTGAACTGAAACAATTGACCAACAACCATAAAAACGTTAAGTGAAAGAAATGACAGAGCTATGGCATGGAGATAAAGAGATTTGAATTAAGTGTAAGAATGAAGAGAAGCTGCCAGGATGACAGTGGAAAGGGACTTCGGCTCTGAATTTTTTAGCACAATACTCAACTCTAAACTAAGCATGCACACGGATCATTGTGGCCGGAGCACAGTGTATGCTGGGAGAAGTGGCAGGAGGGAGGCTAAGAAAGTAAGTTAAGGCCTGATCATAAAAATTTTCATGTTAGGGACCTAAAGAGCTTGAACTTCTTCTCTAGGATAAGTAGTAGAAAACATTAAATGGTTTTAACCAGTGAAAACAGAAAAAAAAGATTTGTGTTTCAGAAATAAAATTGGTGATGGAGAACCACTGCTTTTTAATACATAAAATGGCATTATCAGGGAAATAAACTAGAAGATTTACACTGCCACAGAATAATAGGTTTTAAAAAACCAATGCAATTAATAAGCACAAATCCCAAACTCTCCACCCAGGTTTGTCAAATCCAGAGAAAATATCACAGCAGGTAAGAGAAAGGCTCCCTGGTCCAGCTCCAGCTGCCACTTGACCCATCTACTCTCAGTACCTCTTCCCATCTACTCTCCATTTTCTTCTATCAGATTCTACCTCTACTCTGAAAATTGGGATAGTAATAAAGATTCTACCCCTCTGGGGAGAGAATGGAACAAGAAACACTTAAAATGTCAGGTCACAGGTAAAGGTTACTCAGCAGGGACATATCTTACACCAGTATGCCTCAACTAGCTTGAGAGAGGAATTGAAAAGGTTGTCAATGCCTGTTAGACAATCTTACTGGAAAGAAAATGTCCTTTTATTTCTTTTAACCAAAGGATCACAGGAAACTGAAGTTCAGGCCTTTCAATAGAAGATGAAGGTCTACTTCATCTTGAGTTTCAAACACAGATCATAGCACCACAACAGGAACATGAGAATCTCAGAACAAAGCAAACCATCACATTCCCTAAAGAGAGTTTTCCAAGCATAATTGTTAGTTTCACAGTCCTTGAGTCTTTGAGATGCTCACTCATATATTCATGGGGGCATTTTTCTTTGCAAATGTAACTCCTAGTCCTTTATCATTTAAGGACAGAAGTGCTTAACACATTTATGTAGCCAAAACAGTGGCATTCAGGAATATCCTGTTAGTGGTATGGATAAAATTGGTTGAACTTTCTGCAGTAAGAGATCAGCCATCATGATTATGGCACTGCACTGTAAAGATGACACAACTTATGAGATTTTGTTACAGCAAATGCCCTCAAAAAAGGGCTCCATGTCATTCATTTTCAACATCCTTGTGGGAAGAGTGACTTCAGTGGTCCTCTGAATGTGACTGCTCTGCTAATGAGACCAGCGAGAGTGCGCATTCAGAATAGCCAGTGGATTTATCAAGTTTATCCATCTCTAAGACTTTAGAAGCCATTGTTATTAGCCTGAGTAATGGCTTTAGTATCTATAATGGTCACTTCAGAGAACAAGGAAAAGTTGGTGGTGGCAGGGATCAAAGATTACATTTCAACATGAGAGTTAACCATAATCTTCTCACTTGTCTAACTAATAAATCAGGAGAATCTTACAAATTTTCTGTGCTGCAAGGAGTAGGGGGAAGATGTCAACTAGGATTTGAGACCGAAAAGTGAGAGAATTTTCTAAATAGTGTTTAAGAATAAATAATCATAATAAATATTTTGCTTTTCATCACTTTAAAACTAATGACTCTCTAGCAATCACAAGGATAAAAATAATTAGAAAATTAATTCAGAGACAAAACTTAAGGAAATGAAAATGTCCACATAGACTTTTGCACCCTAAAGTAGATTCTGGAAACTTTAGAGCATAACTTGTATAAAGAAATTGAATATGGGAAGGCATCATTTATATAGAGTAAACTACAGTATATTTCATAGCAAATGGTTCCACTTGTCATGTGAGCCCTTATTATGAGTCTATAAACAAAAGTATGAGCTACCACTTGGAAATTAATTAATTAACCTCATAAATGGCATTTATCTTACAAAAGAGTGCTCTAAGCTATATAAAAACATAATGGTTTCTGTATAGATGCTGATTTGCAACTGACACTAAATTACTTTTTTTTTTTTTTTTTTTTTTTTTTTTTTTGCGGTACGCGGGCCTCTCACTGTTGCGGAGCACAGGCTCCGGACGCGCAGGCTCAGCCGCTCCGTGGCATGTGGGATCTTCCCAGACCGGGGCACGAACCCGTGTCCCCTGCATCGGCAGGCAGACTCTCAACCACTGCGCCACCAGGGAAGCCCTAAATTACTTTTTAAATGTGTCCCATGGAGCAAAAGGCTTGTGAGAAAAAGCCTCATTATAGATTGGTTTAATAGCTCCAATGAATTCAGAATTAGACAAGATGGCTGGTCACATCCAAAGCATTCACAGTGATGAGAGCCACAGATCAGAAAGTGCCCCAACAATAAGAAAACTGCTTCACCATAATGTTCACAGTAAGAAGAAATGAATGTCAAGGCCTTCCCAAACTAATCGTATCACTTGGCTCCCTACCTTTTGTGCTGCTTTCAATTGGGTGAGACACTGAACCAGCTGAATCTTGAAATCCAAAGCATTCTCTTTGGAAGCATCATCCATGCCCCAAGAGAAAAACGCTTCCACACACAGTCAGGATACATCCCTTTTTTAGCACAAATATGTACTCACTTCTTGGTAAGTGTTTCATTCTACTCCAGGTGAGATATGTTCTTCACTTTCCCAGGCTCTATATATGCACCCACATAAATATGATTAAACTGTCTTTTAAAAGGTGTCAAATTCTTCAGTCTTCAAATAATTCATGTTAAAAATTTTACTTTTAATTTTTTTTTAAATCTGCCTTAAGTCATATGACATGTTAGGTTTAGAGACTACTTACTGGAGCTACATGAAAGAATAAGTTTATATCTCATGCCTTTAAAGTTATATTAGCTCAGATTTGGTGCAGTTTTATACAAGGATTTAGAAACTAAAGGCTGGTTTTATAGTTAAAATAACCCCTGGCAAGTAAAGCAAATACTGAGCCCTATGCAGAGATTTTAATATCATGAACTATATCAAGAGTAGATGATGACATGGTTTCTGTCCTAGAATGCTTAAAATCTGATGTCCTTATCCAAGGTTGTTTCTTCATACAGCTTTGAGGAATGAGTGAAAATGGTGAAATTCAGAAAACTCACTATTTTTTAGTTAATCAACCCGATGCGTTTACCACATAATTTATAAACTATATGTTATAGTAGTTTATTTTCAACCTCTTTTAAATACTTTAAAGGCATCTAATTTCTACTTCTGCCTTTTATGTATGCCATGTATCAGTTAAAGTAAGGGAAATCTGCTTTTATAAATTTTAAAATTTAACGAGTGCTATTTAGGTACAGAGCCATGATGAAATAATTAGTACCAAACTTATCCTCCTAACAACTATCAATCGGACCAGAATTACCCTCTCAACACCTAGAAAGCCAGATCAGACAACAAATAGTGGAGGACTATGGTCCCTAGAGCATACAAGCAAGATGAGCCCTGTAATCATTACAGTTTTCCTAGATCCACTTGTGTTACAGTACAAGATGGGGGAATCCTAAGCAGAATATAGGAATTTCGCTGAGTTAAGGAGATAGAGATAAGAGTTTGGGAATGCTGTGGTGGAATCAGATCCACTTGAGACCTTGGTCAAATACACAACTACACCTGGGTAGGGTGAAACTCCATGACACTTGGCAAAGGACAGTTACCAGGGGAAGGACCTATATTATGAAGATATAAAATTACAGATCACAGAAACTCCAAACATGACAAACACAAAGAAATAAATTACCACAAATGTATATTTATCACCTCCTAGTTCTGTGGGTTAGAAGCCAGGCAGGCTTCACCTGGGTCCTGGGTCAAGGTTTCACAAGGCTAAAATCTAGGACTCAGCTGTTACTTTCTGGAGCTCAGGATTTCTTTCCGCTCATGCGGTTGTTGATATCCATGAAGTTGCTTAGATCAAAAACTAGGAGTCATTCTTAATTCCTTTTTCCATCATTCCTCACATTTAATTGTTCATAATATTCAGCCATCTCTACCTCCATAAGTGGCCACTATTCACCATCAAAAATACTAAACCTTTCACACATTACACCACCATCTTCCCCCCGATTTTAAAACCTTATAGCTAATTCTCCTGTTTCTTTGTTGTCCTCTTCCTCCTTCTTTACTCTATTCACAGAAGCCCAGACTGATATTTTTCAAATCCTACGACATACCTTATCACTCCTCAACATACTGTGTATCAAATTTAGCGCTCTATGATAAGTGAAAGTTTTCATTGGCCTTTTTCTTATGCATGATATTGAGAAGCTTTTCATATATTCTAGAGTTATTTGAATTTTCTTTCTTGTGAGACACTATTCATAGCCTTTGCCAATTTTTCTATTGTGTTTCTGGGCCTCAACTGGTTTTAAGAGTTCTTTACAGATTAAGGAAATTAACCATTAATTATAATATGAATTGTAAATATTTTCATAGTTGTTTTTTTGATTTCTAGTTTTGGAGTCATACTTAAAAAGGACTTTTCCACTTAACATATTATAAAAATATTGTTACATGATTTATTCTAATATTTTCATAGCTTTAAAAAATTTAGCTCTTTGATAAATTTGAAGTTTTTCTGAATTTAGAAGAGGATCAAATTTTATTTTTTTCCAGATGTTTACCCATTCTCCCAAAGCCATTTATTAAATCTATCTTTTTACTACTAATCTTAAATGCCATTTTTTATCATAAACTAAAGCTCACGAATTTACATGTGTTTCTGGATTTTCTAATAAATTCCATTATCTGTCTGTCTACTCAGGCATGAGTATCAGGCTATTTTTAATGATTGTAGACTTAGTAATACATGCTTAAATATGTAAAACATCTAATATACATATACACACATATTTCTAGCTATTTTTACTGATTTATTTTTCACATGAACTTTAGAATCCATGTTTCCTGACATAAAAATATTTTGTTATCATTCTCATTAAAATCCCATTAAATGCAAAAATTAATTCATCCATGGAGAACTGTCGATTTATAAGTTGTTTCCCCCAAACCCATGATAAGTCTCCACTTCTTGGAGTCTTCTGTGTGTATATAATTTTAGGGCTGAGAGGAGTAGTCTACAAAACAACCAGCAAAGGAAATATTTATTGAGCACCTACTGTGTGCCAGGCACTGTAGTATGTGCTGATCCATATATTACTTCATTTAATGTCAAATGGCTGACCAGGAAAAGTGTCCGTAACTATTAGCATGAAGAGCTCATTTTCCTAAAATAATAATAAATATAGAGAGAGTGCTAAATGTCCTTAGTTGCCACAAAACACCCAGATGCTAGATAAATTATAATAATATACTTTTAAAAGCAGATCTGGACTCAATCGAAAGTACAGAAAATCTCTAAGACTCAGATAAAAGTAAGACTAAGTTGAAATTATGGACTCAGAACTCTGCTGACTTTGTAACAAAGCCAGTACCTGGAACTTACAGTTTGGGGAATTAATACCTGCTCTGAGAATAAGAAATTAGGCTTTGGCAGCAGTAAAGTCACCTGTAACCCAAAACCACTGTGGAAAGAAGACCAGGCACTCGACCGGGCTTTACCCTCAGTGACATGTTTAGTGGTAAAAATTTCACTCTCCTGCAAAGAGAACTTCAAGGAAACCTGTTTATTTCTGCTACTGCTCTTGAGGAGCGGGTGTGTGAGTGGACAGTACTTAAGAATGACTGTCCTGGGTGGTTTTGGTAGGTACCATTCATTGGACTTATTCATAGTTTGGTAAGGGATTTTTAACATTAGTGATGCTGAATTTTTTCAAACGTGTTTGTTGCATCTATTTAGATCATATGAATTGTCTCCTTTAATCTATTCTTGATTTAATTGTTCATTATCCTTGCATTGTTAGAATAAACCCAACTTGATGGTTAAGTATTGTTATTTAACATTCCGCTGAAACTGAATTGCCAAACGTTTAATTTAGGACTTTTTCATTTAGATTAGTAAGTAAAGTTTATTTATAAATTAATTGCCTTTTCATATTATCCTGGACTATGCAAACATGTACATAAAATCACTTTCACATGATTTTTTAAGATAAGAAATCTACTAAATCTATTAATTTATTAATTTACACTTATATTCAGAGGGGAAAGAGTTAGACAAAATATTCCTGAACATATGTGTAGAGAATGGAGTTAGATACCCTAGATTGGATGTCATCTTCCATGAGAAATAATTGGTTTGTAAGGATTTGAAATTACAGGTTACATTCTTCGAAAGATAACCTTATGCCTTTGAAAACAGGATGTTTCACAAAGGACTTTCTACAGATAAGGACACAAGGACACCTAAATGGCTATATGATACAGGATGGCTACCAATATAAATTCTTATATATAGGTCTATTCCAAACAGGTAGTAAATACATATATTTCTGTGTCTTTCATGCCTCTGAAAATACCTTTAAAATAAGAGTTCTATCTACTTGCACGTCATAAACAGTTCTTATTTGTCTGGAAATCCTTTTTCTACCAATTGCTAATTAGAACAGCTGAGAGTTTCAAGGCTACATAGAGAATTTCAGAGCATAACTATATACTTAAAATCAAATTTAAAAGCATATGTATTATTTAAAAAAAGCATATGTATTATGATATACGTATTTTTTAAAAGCAAGATTAGCAATGACCTTCTTCCATAGCATTAGAATGAGAGCGTCTGTTTCTTGAATGTTTACCAGAGCTCACCAGTAAAATCAGGTAGGCCTAGTGCTTGGTGTTTGGGTTTGGAGAGGGGAGAGCACATTTTTATTTTTAATGTCTAGTAAGGTTTGCCATTTCTTCTTGAGACAGTTTGGTATGTTTTTCTAAGAAATAGTTTATTCCATCTAAGTTTTCAAATTTATTGGCATAACATTTTTCATAGAATTCTAACTTTTCTTCTTTATTTTACCTAGAATTATGGTGTCTTTATCATATATTGTTTATTTGTGCCTTCTTCCTTTATTCTTGTTCAAGCATGCCAATAACTAGACTATTTTATTTTTATTTTCAGAATACCAGCTCTTAGTTTTGTTGACTTTCTCCATTGTTTCTCTGCTTTCTATTCTAATAATTTCTGCTGTTGTGTTTATTAGGGCTTTTCTCCTATTACTTCATTTCCAGTTTAGTTGCTTACCTGACTAATTCTCAGCCTTTCTTCTTCCTTAGAATTGCAGGCTATACATTTCCACTAAATTCTATTTTCACTCCATTCCTCCACTCCATTTATTTGTAGTATTTTCATTATCTGATATCAACTGCTATCAAATATTTTCCAATATCTAGTATTTTCTGACATTTATTAACTATAAGTCTCACCCCATGAGGTATTTAGGACATGTTAATTTCCCAACATCTGGGGTTAAGTTACCTCTTTTATAGTTACTAGTTGCACTGTGATCCAAGAATATGACCTGTATGACACCAAACTTTCCGTGTTTTTGAGATTTGGTTTACGGCATGAAACGTAATTTTTATAAACTTTATGTTTTGGGCATGAGTTTTTACTCTCTAGATCAATTTTGTTCATTGTGATATACAAATCCTTTATAACCCAACCACATATTTGGTCTGCTTCATCTAATTATTGAGAGAAGTTTATTAAACTCTCCATGATTGCTGACTTTTTAGACTCTGCATACTTTCATCAATTTTCCTCTATATACATGTTTTGAGATTATGATATTAGGAGCATGAAATATCACTTTATATCTTCCTGAGAACTGTTCTTTTTATCATTATATACCAACCCTCTTTACCCTTAAAGTATATTTTTTGTAAAAATAATATAGCTTCACCAATCTTCTTCTGGTTAACATTTACCCAGTATGATTTTCTCATGCTTTTACTTTCCCCCTTCCTGTGTTTTATGTTTTAGGGCTCTCTCTTAAGAACTTAACAGCAGTTTTGTTTTTTCCAGACTGGTGAGCTCTGTCTTTTAACTGTGAGTTTAGTCCCTTTGGATATATTTTGATACTGATACATTTACAGTTTTACCATCATGTTCTGTGCTTTTTATTTGCCTTGCTCTTTCTGTGATTCTTAGTTCTCCTTCCCTACATTTCATTAAACTTTTTCAGACTTTTTCACTAACTTTATCAAAATTCTGTTTTATTGAACCAAATGAAGTTGCTAACATTTGACCATTTTTTACTTACAAAAATGGTAATATCATATAGTTTAGTAGTCAGACTTAACATACAGGTTTGACTTAACAATATCTAAAATTAGTCAGTCTCTCTACCTCCTGTGAACAATATGAGGACATTAGAAACTTCACACCCACCATCTCTTGTCTGAATTATTGCAATAGTGTCCTAACTCTTCCTTCTAGCTGTTTTCTTCTTCTCAACAGTTAACTGCCAACACAGGGTCCAAACTCATCTTTGTAAAATGTAATTCTTGTCCTGTCACTCCTCTGCTCCAAAACCTGCAGTTGTTTCTCATCCCAACACCCGATATATACCTCTATATCTTCTAGCCCCCATTCCTCTCTAACTTCACTTCCCACGACACCCGAGCTTATTCTGAGTCAGCTGTTCCTCAAACACGCCAGGCAAGCTCCGTCCTTGGGATGTTTGCATCTACTCTTCTCTCTGCCCAGAATCTCTTTCCACCTTCAGATTGTTGTTCAAGTGTCACCCTCTCAATGAAGCCCACTCTGACCCCCTATTTGAAACTACAACCCATCCAATTTAGGATTTCTTATTTCTGCCCTGTTTTTTATTTTCTTTAACATGTATCCCCACCTGAAATACTGTATGATTTTACTTTGACAGTTGTCTTTCTCTCCCCTCCAGAATGAAATCTCCATGAGGGCCGTGACTTTTGCTGTTTTGCTCACTGCTGTATCTCTTGCACCTAAAGTGTTTGCCTGACCCATAAATACTTGTTAAATTAATGAATTAATAGCCTCTCGTAGGCCTTACTTGTTACTGTTCATTAGTATTCTATTTCCACCTTGATTTATAACCCCCAAATGAGCACGTATTACCACCATTGTTTTATATAACCATAATGTGTTTTTGTTTCTGTTTTTGTTTTTTTGCGGTACGCGGGCCTCTCACTGTTGTGGCCTCTCCCACAGGCTCCGGACACGCAGGCTCAGCGACCATGGCTCACAGGCCCAACCGCTCCGCGGCATGCGGGATCCTCCTGGACCGGGGAGTGAACCCGTGTCCCCTGCATCAGCAGGCAGACTCTCAACCACTGCGCTACCAGGGAAGCCCATAATATGTATTTTGATTTACTGTACGTTTAATAATTTGCTTGCTCAGCACTCCATTTTTCTTCTCATGCTTCCTTTCTGGGTATGACTTTTTTTCTTCCTATAGTACAGTCTTTGGCTGTTTTTTAAGTGTCTCTTCATAGGAAACTCTCAGCATTTGTCTGAATATGGTTATTTTGACTACACTCTTAAATCATGGTTTACCTAGGTATAGAATTCCAGATTAATAACTTCAAAGATCATTCTACTATTTAAGGGTTTCTATTATTTCTGTTGATAAATTAGCTAACAGTCTACCACCCTCTTTGTATGTCATCAATGTTTACTCTCTGCTGCTTTTATTTTTTGTTTTGTTTTGTTTTTGGGTTTTTTTAACATCTTTACTGGAGTATAATTGCTTTACAATGGTGTGTTAGTTGCTGCTGTATAACAAAGTGAATCAGCTATATATATATATATATATATATATATATATATATATATATATATATATCCCCATATCCCCTCCCTCTTGCGTCTCCCTCCCACCCTCCCTACCTCACCCCTCTAGGTCATCACAAAGCACTGAGCTGATCTCCCTGTGCTATACAGTTGCTTCCCACTAGCTATCTATTTTACATTTGGTAGTGTATATATGTCCATGCCACTCTCTCACTTCGACCCAGCTTACCCTTCCCCCTCTCCGTGTCCTCAAGTCCATTCTCTATGTCTGCTTCTTTATTCCTGTCCTGCCCCTCGGTTCTTCAGAACCTTTTTTTTTTTTTTAGGTTCCATATATATGTGTTATCTGCTGCCTTTCAAATCATCTCTTGTCTTCAATTTCATTTTAATATTCCAAATGTGAATTTAATTCAACTGATCTTGTGTTCAGATTCATTGTAATTACTGAATCTGAGAAGTCATGTCTGTGAAAAATCCATAAGAAACTGGAAAATTCTCAATTATTTTCTATTTCAATAATATCCCCTCTATTTTCCCAATTTTCTCTGTCTAGAACCCATTTATAGATGTACATGTTCAATTAACATTTAGTGATCCCTGTTTCACCATGTTTTCTATCTCTTTATCTCTCAGGCTGCATCCTGGATAACTGTCCCATATATGCCTTACTAGTCATGAAATTCCTCTTAAGCTATCTCTGATTTTATCTTTAAGCCCTTCTACTGAACAATATATTTTAATTTCTAGCAACCAATCATGTCATTTTATAAAATTTGCCTGGTAATGTTTCATCTTGTTTTATACATCTAATTTTTGCCTTCTTTATTACTTTGATAAACTTAAATACTTATGCTGTGGTTTATGACTGATATTTCTACATTTTTAGAGGTCATGCCCTATATTTGTTATATCTGCTAAGTCATTCTCAACTATTTTCCTTGAAATTTTGGTAATTTTGGATCATTAGCTTATACTGAGAAGGGCTTTATCTGTTTGTTTCTGTAGAAACAATAGGCAACTCTTCTCCTGTTTACTCCAAAGAAAATTTTTGTTAATTTCCTGAAGTTACACATTAGGTAAATATGAAAGGAAGTCCTGACTACAAACTTTTATGAAACAGTTATTTCTTTATGTTCTACCCAGTGTCAAAAACCAAGTTTGACCAACTTGTTTTGTCATATTCCCTAACCAAATGAGCATTTTCTTTCCTATTCCATTATGTTATGAGGGTATAGGTTTTTGAAGGTTTGGGCTTTTTATAAGAAACTCAGTTCCAACTTCCTCTCTTTATCCAAAGCCCCATCTCCTCTTACCACATAACTCTTAAAATTCTAGGCTCCTGAAATTAACTGCTGTTTCAGCCCTGTGCTTCCTAAATGAGTTTCCCTGTTCATTTTTAGGAGCTAGAAGTGTTCTTTACTTTTTAGATCCCTACTTCTGGAATTCAAAAGATATTTTTATATTTTATATGTTCATAAATATTTTATAGTGCTAGTATTTTCAGGTTGACTACTACCACATTCCTGGAAACCAAAGTCCTTGGAGGGTTTCAAATATGGAGTGGATTTCAAGAAAATCTACATCAAAGATATTTGCCTTGAACAAGGAGTAGCTATCAGGGCCAAGGCTCCTACAGCATATGGGAGATAATAATGAGAAAAATCCCTGAAATACTTTAGTATCATGTGTTCCAGTGAGAAGGAGCCTAGAAGAACTGGCCAGAAAATAAGCTACTCATTTATAAATCTCAGTAAGAATTTGACACATTCCATGTCTATAGTCCTTATGCAGAAGACACTGTCTTTGAGAAACATTTTCTTGCATCTCCAATTCACTATGTCAACACCAAGCTTCTCAAGTATTCATCCCATTATCCCTTTCTTTGTGAGTCTTAAATTTTAAGCATTCATATGGGAACATAGTAAGAGCTGGAGGCATAATTATTCATGGTAATGGTGACTGTTCTGAAGCTGTGTCAAGATGTGAACATATACATTCACTGTTAATTAAAATAAACACTAATAATACTTTCACTCTCAGACCAGATATATCCAATTATAGTTTTTAAACATCTTGTGTTATAAATTCTATCCTTTCTACGAGTGTTTTCATTTTGCAGGGTATATTTTCCCTGTTAACTAGGAAAATTGGTTGCAACTGCTCATTAATTGGGACACCTGTTTATATAGTCTGGCATAACTTGGAACATTAATTAAAGCAGTGCATGTTTCAAATGTACATGCCCTTTCTAATAATTACTGAATTGGTTGGAAGAAGTGTGCATATCTGTGAGGTATAATAAAATTTATATACTCTGTTGCTTTTTTGGTAATACAACATGACTCCACAGACATGGGGCATTATGCTTAGTAAAGGGATATAAATAGGTCCATAGCACCTTATCTACAATTTCAAAATTCACAAAGACTCTAAAAACTGAAAGGCTTGTTTTGTAATTCATTTGGCAACAATACCCAACCTGAATTCTTTTAGTGATAAAATATGATGTGAACTGATATAAGTGCATTTAACCCACTTAGTGTGACTATTTACACATTTTACTAAATAAATATTAAATACAGCACAATGTCCCAGACCTTGATGAGGTATTACACAATACACACATATACAAAGTTGGCATGACATTACCTGTCTGAAATCCAAAAACATTCTGAACGCTAGAAGACATTTGGTTTAATATTTTCAAATAATGGATTGTGGACCTATAATAAGCTAGTATAAAAAGCTATCAAATATTTTTTAAAAGACTAAAATATCTGTGAATTTGGGAATCTTACAAATTGACGCAAGAGAACTTTCATGAATCACAGTCATAATTCCTTGAAAAAGCTTAACAAAAAAGTATATATATATGGTAATATATGATCACAATGTAAGGCAAATAAGTTGTAATTCTGTAGTGAGTACTATTATTTTTAAGCATATTTGGAATTAAGATGTAAATTAAGTAATCAATATGGCATTTATAGCCACTAAAGGATGGTTGAAAAACTAGGAGAGTAAGCTCCTTGGAGTTATGTACATGTTTGGGGTTTTCAAATTTTAACCCAGGGTTTCTCAACAACCATGTAATTGATATTTGAGTCCAGAGCATTCTTTGTTGTAGGAAGCTGTCCTGTGCATTGCAGGATGTTTAGCAGCATCCCCAGCCTCTACCCACTAGATGACAGCAGCACATCTCCTGCCCAAGTTCTGACAATCACAAATGTCTCCTGGCATTGCCAGAAGTTCCCTGGGGGCAACTCAGTTGAGACACAGTCTTAACCCAACTTTTGTATAAGACTGTGAAAGTAGTAAAAGTAGTTTCACATACATGTTGTTATATTAAACATATCACAGAACAACCCTGTGAGGTAGGTATTATTATACCCAGTTCACCAATGAGGAAACTAAGGTCCAGGGAGGTGAAGAAACTGCCCCAACCACACAGCTACTGAATGATCAGCTGGGACTCACCAGTCAGCTCAACAGCCAGTTCAGCCACGTTCTCCCTCCAGCATCATCCTGAGGAGGGTATTGGGTCAATGAAACATGATGCAGATCATCTCTGATTTTTTTTTAAGTAGAACAATGCATCTTGGAACATTCATTAAATCATTTCAGCACAAATTATTAGAGAAATGCAAATCAAAACTACAAATGCAAATCAAAACTTACACTACTGGTGTGAGTTATCACCTCACACCATTCAGAATGGCCATAACTTAAAAGTCTATAAATAAATACTGGAGACGGTGTGGAGAAAAGGGAACCCTCCTACACGGTTGGTGGGAATGAAAATTGGTACAGTCACTGTGGAAAACAGTATGGATTTTCCTCAAAAAAACTAAAAACAGAGTCACCATATGATCTAGCAATCTCACTCCTGGGCATATATCCAGACAAAACTCTAATTCAAAAAGATATGTGCACACCTGTGTTCATAGGAGCACTATTTACAATAGACAAGACACAGAAACAACCTAAATGTCCCTCCACAGATGAATGAAGATGTGGGATATATATACATATATATATGTATATATATATATATATATATATATATATATACACACACACACATACAATGGGATACTACTCAGCCATAAAAAGAATGAGATAATGCTGTCTACAGCAACATGGATGGACTTAGAAATTATCATGCAAGTGAAGTCAGAAAGAGAAAGACATATACCATATGATATCACTTATATGTGGAATCTAAAATATGACACAAATGAACCTATCTATGAAACAGAAACTGTCTCACAGACATAGAGAATAGACTTGTGGTTGCCAAGGGGGGGATGTGGGAGGGGGAGGATTGAGAGTTTGGGGTTAGCAGATGCAAACTATTATGTAGAGAATGAATAAACAACAAGGTCCTACTGTATAGCACAGGGAACTATATTCAATATCTTGTAATAAACCATATTTGAAAAATATGAAAAAGAACATATACATGTATAACTGAATCACTTTGCTGTATAGCAGAAATCAACACATTGTAAATCAACTATACTTCAATAAAATAAATTTTTTAAAAAACCATTTCACCATGCACAGCAGATGACTGCTTACACAAGACACTCACCTCTGGGTCTAAGTCATAAGCAGATCATAGGCATGCCAAATGGAATCAGATGTTTTCATACTTGTTAAGTCTTGCTAGGCAACAACTCTTGTGGGTAAGAAAAACCAGCAACATAAGCTGGTTTTAATAAGCTTGTGCCATAAAAATCAGTTTGCAGCTTCTTACCGATAATCCCCAACTATAAAATCACTTAAAGCAATTCCAAACTGATAGTTTAAAATGGAATATTACAATGAAGTGTACTAAGAATGATCCCCGAAAATTAGCATTCAACCCAGAAAATTAGTTTGCAATGGCTCCAGCCATTTAAAATTCCATTTAGAGAACAGGTTGATCACATTGCCTTGAGTGCATAATAGGAATGCATTTTCAATTGCATGCTTATCTCCAAGCCTTTAAATCTTCATGAAGTTTATTTGACACAGCCTGATAAGGAACAGCGAGTGCAGCTACTGAAGCAGGTGCACAGTCAGTCACAGCTCTTTTCCAAATCACTATCGACAATTCCAGTGAAACCTGGCGGAGTCGTCATACTATTGATGCAATTCCATTTTCAAATGTCACATTTGTGTCAAACTGTTTACTCCCGAGATATCTTGTAATTCACAGTTCAGAGGCAAAATTTTCTTATCCATCAAACAAAAATGATTAAGCAGTATTGTTTATGACAGCTGCATTCTACAGTTATTCGTATAACCAATGCATAAGCACACACACCCCGCATTCGGTAATAGTCATCAAAATTAGAGTATGTTATTTAAAAGTCAAAAGGTCAGGTGATTGGACCACTTGTCTGCCACATATGAATCCCCAACTGAAAAATAACTCTTTTCACCTATTTAAAATTTCAATACACATACTGTCAATATAAAAATACAAGTGCATTACTTAAAAGAGTTTTGCTAGTTGCCTGGAATCTGACATTTCCTGCATTTCTGTGCTTGTTTTATTTGTTTTTTATTAAGACTTTATAAGACATTATTTTTTAAAGCCCTTGCAGGCATACAACAAAATGAGAGGAAGGTGTAGAGATTTCCCATATGCCCCTGAACCTACACATGCATGGCCTCCCCCATTATCCATATAACCCACCAGAGTGGTACATTTGTTACAGCTGATGAACCTACATGACATATCATAATCTCCCAAATCCATAGTTTACATCATGGTTCACTCTTGCTGCTGTACATTCTATAGGTTTGGAGAAATGAATAATGACACCCATCCATGATTACGGTATCATACAGAGTATTTTCATTGCCCTAACAATCCTCAGTGCTTGACCTATCATCCTTATCCCCCTGGAAACCACTGATCTTTTAGTTGTCTCCATAGTTTTGCCTTTTCCAGAATGTCATATAGTTGGAATTATACCACATGTAGCCTTTACAGATTGACTTTCACTTAATAATATGCATATAAGTTTCCTTCATGTCTTTTCATGACCTGATAGCTCATTCCTTTTAGTGCTAAATAATATTTCATTGCCTGGAAGTAACACAGTTTATTTATCAAATTCACCTATTGAAGGGCATCTCGGTTGACTCCATGTTTTGGCAATTATCAATAAAGCTGCATTAAACACTTGTGTACAGGTTTTTGTGTGGACATAAGTTTTCAGCTCCTTTGGGTAAATACCAAGGAACACAAGTGCTGGATCTTATGGTAACAATATGTTTGGTTTTGTAAGAAACTGTCTTCCAAAGTGGCTGTACCATTTTACATTCCCAAAAGCAATGAATAAGAATTCCTATTGCTCCACATCTTCACCAGCATTTGTTGTCATTGTTCCAGATTTTGGCCCTTCTGATAGATATGTAGTGGTATTTCATTGGTATTTTAATTTGAAATTTCCTGATGGCATATGATGTGAAGCATTTTCCTATCCTCATTTGCCTTCTGTGTAAGTTCTTTGGTGAGGTGTCTGTGACTCATTTTTAAATTGGACCGTTTTCTTACTCGAGTTTTAATAATTCTTTGTATATTTTGGATAGTAGTACTTTATCAGATATGTCTTTTGAGCAGCCCCCAAAAAAGTTGGATCTTTGGACATTCTATTCAACTCTTTCTCTCCCCATTAAGAAACTTGTTCTTCCACTTGCTCTTGCTGAACGAGGTGGAGAGCAACTCCCAGCCCAAATCTTCATCTCTGTTCTCACTTATCCCCAGGCAGCTAGGCTATGCCAGGTCCCATCATCACTCTGGGACAGAAAAGTCAGAAGGCAAGCCTTTGACCAGCTCCCTGAAGAGTTGTAACCTTAGATGCCTGGATAAACCCTTTCCTTCCCCAGGGAGAAGTAGGCAGCCATGGTTTTTGTCCATTCACTCTTTATTGGGCTGGGTGGAGGTGTCATGTCATCTATCAACTCAAGCTGCCTCCTCCATTCTCCCTCAGGCAGCTAGCCTGTGCCATCCCCTCAGATCTCCAAAGGTGGCAAGACGGCAGCCTGTCCTCTGGGGAGCACCCTCAGAAAAGTTAAGATGCTGGACATGTGAACCAACTCTTTCCTTCCCCTGAGAAAAGCTGGGAGCTGATACCTGTAATTCCCAGGTATTCTGATAATATCTTCAACATTTCTTCTACGTTCAAGATAACTAAAGATAACATGGCTCAATATAGCAAAATGTAACATTCTTTAAGATTCTTCCCCTGTCATCTGAGCCAAAAAAAACTATCCAATCAGCTTCAGTGGCAAAGCTTACATGTAACTGCTGAGAGCTCAGAAAGGAAAACTGAAAAATCTATCAAGTCTAATGTTTCAAATAAATGTTTTCCAGAAGCCAATAAAATCATCTTAAAGATGCCAGTTCTCCAATTTCAAAATCTGTAGTCCTCTTTAATAAGTTTATGTAAGCTTAATTTTTTCTAATTTCCCATCACTGCATACTGCTTGATTTTTTTAAAATCATTTTCTGTAACAAACCTTATTGATGTTCTAATGTACCTCTCTTCCTCACTCCAGTCTTAAGAATTATGTTTTGGCGCACTCTGCTCCTCTGTATGCCACGTGAGTCCCATCAGTCTGTCACTACAACCACACACTGAGATTTCCAATTACCAGGACCCTCACTCACTTCTGAGCTGGTCCTCCTCCTTCCCTACTCCCCAACAAAGGAAACAGAGCTCTCAGTTTGGCTGCAATACACTTCCAACCATTCTCTAAATTGTACTCAGCTTCCGGACCAAATTAACTTATTTCACTTCTACAGTCAGTTAGATGGTTATTTTTCTGTTACAGTGAAAACTTCTTTCAAAAGGATGTTATAAACTTCAGTTCCTAAATGAAAAGATTTTTTAGACTACTTTAATTCATTGTGAATTGATAATATTTAACAATACAAAGTAAGAGAGGGCTGCTTTCGTCACTTATTAGGATTTTCCTTACTGATGTGAGTACACTCCTGGAATACCTTCAGAAATGTATTCTTACAAGCATAAAAAATAAAATTTCCATTATATTTACATAATAACTTTCCCAGATCCATACTTATAACCAAGAATGTTTTCAGTATTCACCAGTGTTTTCACTAAACCTGAGTTTTCTGCACTGTCTATACCCCAAAATTTATTTGGAAATAAATGTGCTAAATTTGAATCATTTTATGTGAACAGGGAGTCTTACAATATAGAAATTCATAAACACTTTCTATGTTACTTAGAAAAGATGAGAAATGGGATACAGTCAGTGCAGAAAGCAAAAAATTGTACAGTTCTTTAGGACTTCAGCTTCCTTCAAATTAACGCATTAAGTAATTTACACACAGATAGAAGACTAGTATACAGTAGTCCCCTTATCCTCCGGCTGTGCTTTCTCGGTTTCAGTGATCCTTTCAACCACAATTCAAAAATATTAAATAGAAAATCCCAGAAATAAACAATTCATACGTATTAAATTGTGTGCAATTCTGAGTAGTGTGATGAAATCTCCTGTGGTCCTGCCCCATCCCGCCCGGAATGTGAATCATCCCATTGTCCAGCAGATCCTTCCCATTAGTCAATGAGTAGCTGTTTGGGTTATAAGATGATTGTCAAGGTACCACAGTGCTTGTGTTCAAGTAACCTTCATTTTACTTAATGTCTTCAAAGTGAAAGAGTAATAATACTGGAAATTCTGCCAAGGAGAAGCTGTTACTTCAGTAAAAAGGGAGACAGACAGAGGACATAAAACACTTCCTTGTGTGAAAAGGTGAAAGTTCCCAACTTAATAAGGAAAAAAATCATATGCTGAGGTTGCTAAAATCTACAAAATATTCTATCTGTGAAATTATGAAAAAGAAAAAGGAATTCGTACTCATTTTGCTGTGGCACCTCAAACTGAAAAAGTTATGGCCACAGGGCATAAGTGCTTAGTTCAGATGCAAAAGGCATTAAATTTATACAATAAAGAGACCCTCAAGATGGCGGAGGAGTAAGACGTGGAGATCACCTTCTTCCCCACAAATACATCAGAAATACATCTACATGTGGAACAATTCCTACAGAACACCTACTGAATGCTGGCAAAAGACCTCAGACTTCCCAAAAGGCAAGAAACTCCCCATGTACCTGGATAGGACAAAAGAAGAAAGAAAAAACAGAGACAAAAGAATCGGGGCAGGACCTGCACCACTGGGAGGGAGCTGTGAAGGAGGAAAGGTTTCCACACACTAGGAGGCCCCTTCACTGGTGGAGACAGGGGGTGGGGGTGGGGGGAAGCTTCAGAGCCACAGAGGAGAGGTAGCAACAGGGGTGTGGAGGGCAAAGTGGAGAGATACTCTCACAAAGGATCAGTGCCGACCAGCACTCGCCAGCCCGAGAGGCTTGTCTGCTCACCCACCAGGGCGGGTGGGGGCTGGGAGCTGAGTGAGGCTCGGGCTTCAGAGTTCAGATCCCAGGGAGAGGACTGGGGTTGGAGGCATGAACACAGCCTGAAGGGGGCTAGTGCACCACAGCTAGCAGGGAGGGAGTCCGGAAAAAGTCTGGACCTGCCTAAGAGGCAAGAGACCATTGTTTCAGGGTGCATGAAGAGACAGGATTCAGAGCACCGCCTAAATGAGCTCCAGAAAGGGGCGTGAGAGGTGGCTATCAGCATGGACACAAGAGACGGGCATGAGACACTAAGGCTGCTGCTGCAGCCACCAAGAAGCCTGTGTTCAAGCACAGGTCACTATCTCCCCTCCTGAGAGCCTGTGCAGCCTGCCACTGCCACTGCCACTGCCAGGGTACCATGATCCAGGGAAAACTTCCCTGGGAGAACACATGGTGCACCTCAGGCTGTTGCAACATCATGCCAGCTTCTGCCGCCGCAGGCTCACCCTGCCTTCCATACCTCTTCCTCCCCCCAGCTTGAGTGAGCCAGAGTCCCCTAAGCAGCTGCTCCTTTAACCCAGTCCTGTCTGGGCAAAGAACAGATGCCCTCAGGCAACCTACACTCAGAGTCAGGGCCAAATCCAAAGCTGAACCCCAGCAGTTGTGTAAACAAAGAAGAGAAAGGGAAATTTCTCCCAGCAGCCTCAGGAGCAGCAGATTAAATCTCCACAATCAACTTGATGTACCTGCATATGTGGAGTACCTGAATAGACAATGAATCATCCCAAAATTGAGGCTGTAGACTATGGGAGGAACTGAAGACTTGGGGTTTGCTTTCTGCATCTAATTTGTTTCTGGTTTTATGTTTATCTTAGTTTGGTATTTAGAGGTTATTATCACTGGTAGATTTGTTTATTGATTTGGTTGCTCTCTTCCTTTCTTTTTTTGTTTAATATATATATATATATATATATATATATATATATATATATATATATATATATATATATATATACTTTTCCTTTTTCTCTTTCTGTGAGTGTGTATGTGTATGCTTCTTTGTGTGATTTTGCCTGAATAGCATTGCTTTTACCATTTGTCCTAGGGCTCTGTCTGCTTTTTTGTTTTTTGTTGTTTTTTTTAGATTAGATTTTAGCGCTTGTTATCATTGGTGGATTTGTTTATTGGATTGGTTGCTCTCTTCTTTCTTTTTTTAATGAGTTTTAAATTTTTTAATTTTAATAATGTTTTTCTTATTTTAATAAATTTATTATTTTCTCTCTTTTTTTTTTTTTTTTTTTGTGGTACACGGGCCTCTCACTGTTGTGGCCTCACCCGTTGTGGAGCACAGGCTCCGGACGTGCAGGGTCAGCGGCCATGGCTCACGAGCCCAGCCTCTCCACGGCATGTGGGACCTTCCCGGACTGCGGCACGAACCCGTGTCCCCTGCATCGGCAGGCGGACTCTCAACCACTGAGACACCAGGGAAGCCCCCTTACTTTCCTTTTTTTCTTTTTTTTTCCTCCCTTTTCTTCTGAGCCATGTGGCAGACAGGGTCTTGGTGCTTCGGCCAATGGTCAGACCTGTGCCTCTGAGGTGGGAGAGGCGAATCCAGGACATTGATCCACCAGACACCTCTCAGCTCCACATAATATCAAACGGCAAAAGCTCTCCCAGAGATCTCCAGCACAATGCTAAGACCCAGCTCCCATCAATGACCAGCAAGCTACAGTGCTGGACACCCTATGACAAACAACAAGCAAGACAGGAACACAATCACACCCATTAGCAGAGAGGCTGCCTAAAAACATAATAATGTCACAGACTTCCCCAAAACATCACTGGATGTGGTCCTGCCCACCATAAAGACAATATCCAGCCTCATTCACCAGAACACAGGCACTAGTCTGCTCCACCAGGAAGCCTACACAACTGAACCAACCTTAGCCACTGGAGGCAGACACCGAAAACAATGGGAACTACGAACCTGCAGCCTGAGAAAAGGAGACCCAAAACACAGTAAGTTAAACAAGAGAAGACAGAGAAACACACGGCAGATGAAGGAGCAAGGTAAAAACCCACACGACCAAACAAATGAAGAGGAAATAGGCAGTCCACCTGAAAAAGAATTCAGAGTATTGATAGTAAAGATGATCCAAAATCTTGGAAATAGAATAGAGAACATACAAGAAATGTTTTAAAAGGACCTAGAAGAACTAAAGAACAATGATGAACAACACAAAAATTGAAATTAAAAATTCTCTAGAAGGAATCAGTAGCAGAATAACTGAGGCAGAAGAATGGATAAGTGACCTGGAAGATAAAATACTCGAAATAACTACTGCAGAACAGATAAAGAAAAAAGAATGAAAAGAATTGAGGACAGTATCGCACACCTCAGGGACAACTTTAAACACACCAAAATTTGAATTATAGGGGTCCCAGGAGAAGAAGAGAAAAAGAAAGGGACTGAGAAAATATTTGAAGAGATTATAATTGAAAACTTCCCTAATATGGGAAAAGAAATAGTCAATCAAGTCCAGGAAGCACAGAGCCTCCCATACAGGATAAATCCAAGGAGAAATGTGCCAAGACACATATTAATCAAACTATCAAAAATTAACTACAAAGATAAAATATTAAAAGCAGCAAGGGAAAAACAACAAATAACATACAAGGGAATCCCCATAAGTTTAACAGCTTTCAGCAGAAACTCTGCAACCCAGAAGGGAGTGGCAGGGCATACTTAAAGGGATGATATGGAAAAACCTACAACCAAGATTACTCTACCCAGCAAGGATCCCATTCAGTTTCAATGGAGAAATTAAAATCTTTACAGACAAGCAGAAGCTAAGAGAATTCAGCACCACCAAACCAGCTTTACAACAAATGCTTAAATAACTTCTCTAGGTAGGAAACACAAGAGAAAGAAAAGACCTACAATAACAAACCCCAAACAATTAAGAAAATGGTAATAGGAACATACATATCAATAAATACCTTAAATGTAACTGGATTAAATGCTCCAACCAAAAGAAATAGATTGGCTGAATGGATCAGAAAACAAGACGCATACATACATTGTCTACAAAAACCCACTTCAGACCTAGGGACTCATACAGATTGAAAGTGAGGGGAGGAAAAAAGATATTCCATGCAAATGGAAATCAAAAGAAAGCTGGAGCAGCAATTCTCATATCAGACAAAATACACTTTAAAATAAAGACTATTATAAGAGACAAAGAAGGACACTACATAATGATCAAGGGATCAATCTAAGAAGAAGATATAACAATTGTAAATATTTATGCATCCAACATAGGAGCACTGCAATACATAAGGCAAATGCTAACAGCCATAAAAGGGGAAATTGACAGTAACACATTCATAGTAGGGGACTTTGACACCCCACTTTCACCAATGGACAGATCATCCAAAATGAAAATAAAGAAGGAAACACAAGCTTTAAATGATACATTAAACAAGATGAATTTAATTGGTATTTATAGGACACTGCATCCAAAAAACACAGAATACACTTTCTTCTCAAGTGCCCATGGAACATTCTCCAGGATATATCATACCTTGGGTAACAAACCAAGCCTTGGTAAATTTAAGAAAATTGATATTGTATCAAGTATCTTTTCTGACCACAACACTATGAGCCTAGATATCAATTACAGGAAAAATTCTGTAAAAAACACAAACACATGAAGGCAAAACAATACACTACTAAATAACCAAGAGATCACTGAACAAATCAAAGAGGAAATCATAAAATACCTAGAAACATATGAAAATGAAAACACAACAATCCTAAATATGGGATGCAACAAAGCCATTCTAAGAGGGAAGTTTATAGCCATACAACGCTACCTCAAGAAACAAGAAACATCTCAAATAAACAACCTAACCTTACACCTAAAACAATTAGAAAAAGAAAACCCAAAAGTTAACAGAAGGAAAGAAATCATAAAGATCATATCAGAAATAAATGACACACAAAAGAAGGACGCAAGCGCAAGGATCTATAAAACTAAAAATGGTTCTTTGAGAAGATAAAAAAAATTGATAAACTGTTAGCCAGACTCATTAAGAAAAAAAGAGAGAACACTCAAATCAACAGAATTAGAAGTACAAAAGGAGAAGTAACAACTGACACTGCAGACATACAAAGAATCATGAGGGATTACTACAAGCAACTATATCCCAGTAAAATGGACAACCCGGACGAAAGGGACAAATTCTTAGAAAAGCACAACCTTCTGAGACTGAACCAGGAAGAAACAGAAAATATAAACAGACCAATCACAAGCACTGAAATTGACACTGTGATTAAAAAACTTCAACAAACAAAAGCCCAGGACCAGATGGCTTTACAGGCGAATTCTATCAAACATTCAGAGAAGAGCAAACACCTAACCTTCTCAAACTCTTCCAAAATATAGCAGAGGGAGGAACACTCCCAAAATCATGCTATGAGGCCATCATCACCCAGATAGAAAAACCAGACAAAGATGTCACAAAGAAAGGAAACTACAGGCCAATATCACTGATGAACATAGATGCAAAAATCCTCAACAAAATACTAGCAAACAGAATCCAACAGCACATTAAAAGGATCGTACACCATGATCAAGTGGGGTTTAACCCAGGAATGCAAAGATTCTTCAATATATGCAAATCAACCAATGTGATACACCATATTAACAAATTGAAGGAGAAAAACAATATGATCATCTCAATAGATGCAGAAAAATCTTTCGAAAAAATTCAACACCAATTTATGATAAAAACCCTCCAGAAAGTAGGCATAGAGAGAATTTACCTCAATATAATAAAGGCCATAGATGAGAAACCCACAGCTAACATCGTTCTCAATGGTGAAAAACTGAGACCATTTCTACTAAGATCAGGAACAAGACAAGGTTATCCACTCTCACCACTATTGTTCAACATAGTTTTGGAAGTTTTAACCACTGCAGTAGGAGAAGAAAAAGAAATAAAAGGAATCCAAATTGGAAAAGAAGAAGTAAAGCTGCCACTGTTTGCAGATGACATGATACTATACATAGAGAATCCTAAAGATGCTACCAGAAAACTACTAGAGCTAATCAATGAATTTGGTAAAGTAGCAGGATACAAAATTAAAGCACAGAAATCTCTTGCATTCCTCTACACTAATGATGAAAAATCTGAAAGAGAAATTAAGAAACACTCCCATTTACCACTGCAACAAAAGAATAAAATACCTAGGAATAAACTTACTTAAGGAGACAAAAGACCTGTATGCAGAAAACTATAAGACACTGATGAAAGAAATTAAAAATGATACAAACAGGGCTTCCCTGGTGGCGCAGTGGTTGAGAGTCCGCCTGCTGATGCAGGGGAAATGGGTTCATGCCCCGGTCCGGGAAGATCCCACATGCCATGGAGCAGCTGGGCCTGTAAGCCATGGTTGCTGAGCCTGTGCGTCCGGAGCCTGTGCTCAGCAATGGGAGAGGCCACAACAGTGAGAGGCCCGTGTAGTGAAAAAAAAAAAAAAGATGATATAAACAGATGGAGAGATATACTATGTTCTTGTATTGGAAGAATCAAAATTGTGAAAATGACTATACTACCCAAGCAATTTACAGATTCAATGCAATCCCTATCAAACTACTACTGGCATTTTTCACAGAAGTAGAACAAAAAATTTCACAATTTGTATGGAAACACAAAAGACGCCGAATAGCCACAGCAATCTTGAGAAAGGAAAATGGAGCTGGAGGAATCAGGCTCCCAGGCTTCAGACTATACTACAAAGCTACAGTAATCAAGACAATATGCTACTGGCACAAAAACAGAAATATAGAACAATGGAACAAGATAGAAAGCCCCGAGATAAACCCACACACATATGGTCAACTTATTTTCGATAAAGGAGGCAAGAGTATACAATGGAGAAAAGACAGCATCTTCAATAAGTGGTGCTGGGAAAACTGGACAGCTACATGTAAAAGAATGAAATTAGAACACTCCCTAACACCATACACAAAAATAAACTCAAAATGGATGAAAGACCTAAATATAAGGCCAGACACTATAAAACTCTTAGAGGAAAACATAGGCAGAACACTCTCTATAAATCATAGCAAGATCCTTTTTGACCCACCTCCTAGAGTAATGGAAATAAAAACAAAAATTAAAAAATGGGACCTAATGAAACTTAAAAGCTTTTGCACAGCAAAGTACAACATAAACAAGACGAAAAGACAACTCTCAGAATGGGAGAAAATATTTGCAAATGAAGGAACTGACCAAGGATTAATCTCCAAAATTTACAAGCAGCTCAGGCAGCTCAATATCAAAAAAACAACCTAGTCCAAAAATGGGCAGAAGATCTAAATACACATTTCTCCAAAGAATATATACAGATTGCAAACAAACACATGAAAGGATGCTCAACATCACTAATCATTAGAGAAATGCAAATCAAAACTACAGTGAGGTATCACCTCACACCGGTCAGAATGGCTATCTACAAACAATAAATGCTGGAGAGGGTATGGAGAAAAGGGAACCCTCAGGCACTGTTGGTGGGAATGTAAATTGATACAGCCACTATGGAGAACAGAATGGAGGTTCCTACAGAAAATAAAAATACAACTACCATATGACCCAGCAATCCCACTACTGGGCATATACCC
Source organism: Phocoena phocoena (assembly GCF_963924675.1). Classification (NCBI taxonomy): domain Eukaryota; kingdom Metazoa; phylum Chordata; class Mammalia; order Artiodactyla; family Phocoenidae; genus Phocoena; species Phocoena phocoena. The sequence continues at coordinate 50,865,952 of NC_089220.1, read as the reverse complement.
TGAGAAAACCATTATTCAAAAAGAGTCATGTACCACAATATTCACTGCAGTTCTATTTACAATAGCCAGGACATGGAAGCAACCTAAGTATCCACTGACAGATGAACGGATAAAGAAGATGTGGTACATATATACAATGGATATTACTCAGCCATAAAAAGAAACAAAGTTGAGTTATTTGTAGTGAGGTGGATGGACCTAGAGTCTGTCATATTGAGTGAAGTAAGTCAGAAAGAGAAAAACAAATACCGTATGCTAACACATATATATGGAATCTGAAGAAAAAAACGGTTCTGGAGAACCTAGGGGGAGGACAGGAATAAAGACGCCGATGTAGAGAATGGACTCGAGGACACAGGTAGTGGGAAGGGTAAGCCAGGAGGAAGTGAGAGAGTGACATGGACATATATACACTACCAGATGTAAAATAGATAGCTAGTGGGAAGCAGCCGCATAGCACAGGGAGATCAGCTCGGTGCTTTGTGACCACCTAGATGGGTGAGATAGGGAGGGTGGGAGGGAGATGCAAGAGGGAGGAGATATGGGGATATATGTATATGTACAGCTGATTCACTTTGTTATAAAGCAGAAACTAACACACTATTGTAAAGTAACTATACTCCAATAAAGATGTTTAAAATTTTTTATATAATAAGACATTTTGAGGGGGAGAGAGAGAGAAACCACATTCACATAATTTTTATTACAGTATATTGTTAAAATTGTTCTATTCTTAGTTACTGTTGTTAATCTCTTACTGTACTTAATTTATAAATTAAATTATCATGGGTATGCACGTATAGGAAAAAGCATAGTATGTATAGGGGTAGGTACTATCTGCAGTTTTAGGCACCCACTGGAGTTCTTAGAATGTATCCTTCATGGATAAGGGGGACTACTGTACAAAGAATGTCTTCAAACTAAGAGTTTACCAAGGTGAGGCAAAGTTTCCTACAAGCTTACATCCTCAAAGGTGGTAGGATGTAAAACTCTATAACATTTAGATCCTTGAACCTAATGTTTAGACCCCTCTCTATCACTTAGAGTCTCATGACCTTTGGCTAATCACTAAACATCCTGAGGCTCAGTTCCCAAGCTATAAAATGGGAATTATAATACCTACCTTCACTGCAGACATAAGAAATAAGTTAATTTATGTAACAATCTAAGCACGTAATACACCTGAAAAAGCTTTAACTCTTCAACTACAAAAAGCATTTCCCAAGTTGCACCCTGAAGGTACTAATGTATTTCACTTGGGTTTACAGCTTGAATGTTGTTTCTCTTGAATAAATTAATCAAATCAAGTATATAAATTTGATAGACCCTACTCTAATCAACAAAATTATACATTTTTTAACAAAAATGCCAACATCCCTAATAATGAATGAAAATTTTTTCAAAACACTGAATTATTCAATAAGTACTTAGTAAGCACTTTTTAATGTTTCCATTCAGGTTCTTATCCTGTCCATCCTTTGAGAAGTGCTCTATCTTGCCAGACAGGCCTCTGGGCTTTTATGGTACAAAAAAAATAAGGACAAGAAAAAGGATCAGAATAAGTCAGTCTTAGGCTGGAGAAGAAAGGTGTGTGAGCAGGTTAAGGAAAGTGAGGGAAGTGGATGGGGAAGAAAATGGTGAATTAGTAAGTAACACTGATTATGTAGACCCTAGCATGGAGTTCAAGAAAAGAAAAGCAAGTAAAGCTCACATATTGGTATTAACTTTGGTCTTAGGAATGTGTTCTTTCAACCACAAAATGGCACATAGAGATAGACATACATATTCAAATGCCATTATAAGTGTTATGAAGTAGAAGTAGTAATCAGAGCATATGAGAAAGGACTTACTCTGATGCGGGTGGGGCTGAGCGAGAATACAGAAGACTTCCCTGAGGGAGGCAAAAAGCTAAGGGTAAGCACAGTATGAGAACAAACACTTCTATTCTTAACAATAGCATATATGTAAGGCTTACTGTGCACGAGTCTCGGCTCCAAGCAGTTCTCATGTATATCTTGACTCTTTTAAGCCTTCCAACCACCCCATGAAGTAGGTAAAATTATTTTACTACTGTTTTTTACTACTATTTGCTTTTTACAAATGAGGAAACTGAGTCACAAGGTGGCAGAGTAAATTGTACAAGACCATGAGCCCATAAATCAACAGCCTCCAAATTTGGATCCAGAGAGTCTGACTCCTTATTCTTGACTAGTGTTTCATTAACAGAAGTTGAGCAAATTAGACTCTCCTAAGCAATCTATCCCTAACTTAGCTTTAATTCCTTTCAACATTTCAAACTGGATTTATACATTTAATATATTTGATTTGTGAGTACTTCACCTCCCTAAGTGCTTTCTTAAGTGCTTAATCCTTTATTCAATCTAATGAATTAAACACTATGTATGCACTTAGATATTATATTGCTTTAAATATTACAAACATTAATTTATAACATAATGATCATTCTGAAGTGAACACAAAAGGATTCACATTATGAGTCTTCTTTGTTTGGTTTGTTTTTGTGCTCAATTTATTTTTTTTGTTTTTCTTAGGATTGTATAGTCCAACTACAAGGGGTTAGGAAAGTTACAAACTATGATGTTAGGAAGGCTAAGATTTCTGGGCCAAAAATTCAGTCAAACTGTAGTTTTACTCAGTAGTTAAAGATTTAAGACTGGACAAAGTTTTAAAGGGATAACATCTCCCAGCACAATTCTACCTAAGTCCTTCTGTGTAGCTGCTATATTAATAGGGCTCTCAGGTCTGTGTTTATCAGAGGAGATGGGTCTGATTCTTTACATCCCCTGAACTGAATTGTTACATCCATACACAAGTCGTTTTAAATCTCTGTTTGTACTGTCTAATTTGTGTAGGCAGAATTCTCATCCCCACACAGGTTGCTTCTAATTTCCTTCCTGTCTACGTTCTTTTCATATTCTTTTTCTTCTAGGGATTTCAACCACAACTCTATAGACAATTACAAAGACATCTTTGGTGAACTTTTCACTTTTATTCCATTATAAATAGGGTGGGCCTGGGGTGTTTCTAGGTGGTATTATGACCAGAGGCCCTGAAATCTGCCCCCAGATCACATCCACTCTTCCCTAGGTGGATTCCAGGGGAGGTATGTTTACAGAATAATGATAAGTAAATGGAGGTAAAGTCCTACCTTATTAATTAGCTGTGAAAGGACTCTTCAGTCACCTCCTACTTAAGGGCTTAGAAGGAAGAGGTGGGAAAGTGTGTAAACCATGCCCACATATGTCACACTTCCACCTCTTTGAAAGCCCCTCTTCTAGCAACTGAGCTGAACCAGTAAATTGAACTATGATGACAATTCAAATCACTGTTTCTCATTTTATGGAAGAATCAGAAAGAGGTGAAAAAAATGGCAAAGAGAGACCTTGAACTATTTCCCCTTGAGGCCTCAACTATCCTTGGTCGTATTCTTCTTAAAGAATACAATGAGCACAGTCATCTTTTTCATAAACATTCAGGTATACCTCATCATTCATGAAAGGCACCAACACATTTTAGAGACCAACAGACTTGCATTTGAATCACTCTTTTGACTAGCTCCTACCTTTCTGAACTTGGGCAAATGGTTTAAGTTTTCTGAGCCTCAAGTTCACTCATTTGCAAAATGTGCTCAATTCTAGCTACCTCCCAAAGCTATGATGATGATAAAATGAGATCAGTTTTAAAATATAGGACATATAACACTCACAGATATTAGTTCCCTCATTCAGAAACTACCTCATCTCTTCAAGTGAAATAAATTGCTCTCCTTCACCATCTTAAACATCTAAAGAATACAACTCACTGTAGTTTGGCTCATCCAAGTTTATAATACAAAATAGTATACCACCTGCCTATGAATAGTGATTGTGTCACTATCACTTGCTTCTTTGAATTTAACAATTACCCAAGGCTAGTTCATTACTCTAATTTTAAAATAAATAAAATAAGCCCATTTATGTTCAAAGAGAAATGATATAAACCATTCTTATCAGAATTGGAGGTATAATTAATGTTAGCTATGGTATGTCCTAGTAGCTCAGTGTTCTAGATCTTTGCCATATGTGATTCCATATTGACTAATCACAACTCACTGAAGAGAATAGCTTCCTAATGTCCTTCTGTAGCTACATGACCTACTTACAGACAGCATTTTTCTTAGTTACTTTTCTCATTTTTATCAAAATTAAACAAAATGTTTAGCCTCATGGGAAAATAAAAGATATCCATCAGTTTTACGCTACATGGGTTTTTAAAAAACAAAATTATATCAGACCAAAAGAGGGCTTATTTATGACAGAATCATTGGAAGTAGGGCATGAATTGCTCATAATTTTAAATTACAGCCCCATTTCAATTTACTTCCATGTCTTACCACAGGAATACTCAATTACCATTGAGCAGGACAGATTTTTCACTGCTTAAGCCAAAATTTGCTGCAAACATACATTCCCATGGCTTCACTTCTTGGCTACACGCCTTTAAAAAGGAACAAAAATTATCATGTCACCCTCACCTTTTAAACCAAAAGCCAATTTCTACAGGAGAGCAAAAGCATCAATAAGATAAATAGAAAATGTTCTGCTTTACTTTGAGGACTCGAATTCATGGTTCCTCTCTCCCATGTATAGTTAATAATTATTCTTAAATGCAAATGTCCATAAATACAGAATGGTCAGTCCATATTTCTTGGTGCCTTACTGTTGTTGTTGAGCATGGGTACAACTCATTCTACTTGGAAAAAAGGAAAAAAGCAAGCACACAATTAGCTGCAGAAAGCCAGGTTACCATAGCAACATGGCAAGGATAAAATGATCTTTCAGACTTTTTCAGCATGGTGTGTCAAAGGAAAGTTTGAGCTCTTTCATCCTTCTTCCTGGGATGGAAAAGACATGCTTTGTTTTCATCCAAAAGGAGCACCTGCTTCTTTATGATACTCTCTAAGTAACTTGTAGCTGCTGAAATGAAGGTACATAGGACTAAAAAGACTGGAATATTCTGGGTACCATGGGTACCAAGCTCACCTTTTAAACAGCCAATCCTGACCCAGCCTCAACCAGAATGACCTTCCTATTCCCACAGGCCTCAAAATCCTGCTATGGTGCAGCACAGTCAGAATGGGGACAGAAAATTCCAGGGCTTTATGAACTTTTCCAGGTCTTAGAACATATAAAACCCAAAACTGCTATTTACAAAACTAGCCTAACCATGCTATTAAACATAAAAAAAATAGTTCAAGAAAAAAAAAAGAACAATAGGTCTATCTCACCTACTTACTATAGATGTAATATACTAGCTAAAGTGCTTACAAATCAATCTGAATGTGTTAGAAAATACACAAACCAGGAAAATCAATACTTGCTTAATATTGTGAATCTATGAGTGGCGATCACAACTATGACTCAAATTATAAATTATTAGAAACGTTCACCTATGGTCAATAATTATTCAAATTTAAAGACAGTGGTCATATCAATAGTTCCTGGAAAATTATTTGACAAGTTTGGTACCATATCAGTATACAAATGTAATTCTTTGAAACCAGGAAGAGAAGAGCCACTCCATAAACAATGTTAAATAGAACTTTGCTGCAGTTTTACAGCTATTTCTGAAGTCCAAATATGAAAAACATAAAATCTTATGCCCAGACATTTCTAAAGAGGGATGCCAGGATTCCCCTCCCCTCCCCGCCCCTCCCTATGGACCCTCCAAACTCAAGCCCAGTGAGGGTGGGGAGGGCTTCAGAAAATGTGACTAGTTATCAGAGTCTGATTCAGTGTGTCTGAAGTGAAGCCCAGAAAACTGAATTTTTAATACCACTCCACCACCAAAGTATGGGAAATTTTGTACTAAGGAAAGAGAAAGATAATGATGGGTTCCAGAATTTTATCAGTTATTTATGAGTAGTGAATGAGGAAACGCAGGCTGGAGGATATATTAAGGATAGTCCATAAAGAACATTGTACCTCGAATGCTTAGTTCGGGAGCCCAGAGGACTTCTCAAGCTCAGTGCTTCACAATAGTGGGCAAAAGCACGTGATTATCAGTCACACGGATTCTGCCACCACATTAGTAGATCACACCATGGACAGCAAGTTACATTAGAATAACTCTTGGAAACAAAAGTTATGGGTACCAGTCAAATCAAGGTCAGCCCATAATAGAAATCTCACCTATAACTGAACAAAATTTAAAATAAATTCTGCTAAGGAACACTTATGTTCTTATCCACCTAATCCATCTTTGAGCCTCTTTCAGGTCATACAACCAGAGATGGCTAAATAGCAAGAACAGGTGGAAATACGTTTGCACTTGTAAAGTTACAAAGTATGTGCCCATACCTGGCAGAAACCCATGACTTGCTGCTTTAATTCTAAAAGGAGTTCAACCTTGTAAAAATGTCTAAAATTTCAACTAGGAGAACAAAGGAAAAGTATACATTTTCCTTTTGCCCATGAATTTTCCACATTTTCCTCCAAAAAATAATATCAACCTTCCAAGAAGTAGCCATCACAGCTTTCTGGGATGCCCTCAGGCAGGCTGCTGTAATAGGACCTACACTTCTAAAAAGGTGTTGACCTTGGATTGCTTGATACAAATTGAAAATAAAAGTGGAGAACAAATTAAGAGCCTGCTTTCTTATCTTACATTCTATCATCTACCTTCTACCGGAAGGAGAGAGACTAATAGAAAATAATAAAACCATCTTTATCCTTACTTTTCTTACAAAAGAAGTATAATGGGGGAAAGTGCTATTTTGGACCACAATTTCTAGTAATTCTTTCCAAAGGAAGTCTTTTTGTTCTGAATATCCTAATGAGTTTTGTGACTGGAAGCTGAGAAAAATTACGTTGCTTTACAGAAAGGAGTAAGAAGAGTTTGGAGTTCCCTGTGCTTTCCAGGGACAAAAGGAGTTGGAGAGAAGAGCTGGAAAGGAGGAAAGAGAAAAGCAGTCAAGATGGTGTGTGGTCAGAATCTTTGAGAGGTGAGACCACTGATGAAAAAAACCTTGGTTACAGAGGGTTAACAAAGAAAGATTTCCTAATTTGAAATGGCATTTGCTATAGGATAAATATGTCCATACGCTCCTGTAGATTATCAGTATAGTCTATCACATACATCTGCCCTATGAGAATAGCTTTTATGGAAATTGGGTGAGGGCTCAAGTTTCATATTTGGGATTCCAAACAGTAGCATAAAGGAAGCAAGCAAAGAAGGGTGATTCCATTCCTGAATTAAATGAATTCTGAGGAAGTAGTCTGGAGTCAGACGTGAGCATAATATAAACCCCCCCAAGAGATCTTTGGAAAAACACATTGTGTGGAATGGGAAGCTCTAAACAATCCTATCTAGATGTTACTAGAAGGAAGACTCATGCTAACATCTCATTTACAAGAAATACAATACAACTATAACAAATAGGGAAGAAAAATATTTAATATTTCTCACACCCAGAGTAAGGCCGCACCCAGAGAAACAACTCTTTACATTTGGGTATCTATCTTTTAAGTGATACTTTTCCTCTTATCTGTATCTCTATGCACAGACACATACACACATAGCCACTAATTTTATTTAAATATACTCATGCAATTCTTTGATCATAAAGTTTTTAATTTCCAGTCCCCATATCAGCCTTTCCCAGTTTCTCTCCAAATGCCACAGAATTTTACAAAAGATTAAAAATTCACTACACAGTCAGAAACTGACATCGTTATGCCACAATCTGGGAGTACAGTAATTTAGAGTCTTTCGGAACTGGATTTAGATAAAACTATTTGGATTTCAACATATGATAGAATCTGACTTTGTTTCACAAATGAGGGGTTGCCTAAAAGGGTTACAAAGATGGTATTTCCCCCCACCAACTGCTCTTAAAACCAAGAATGAAGGGCCTAGCCCAATCAGAGAACAGGGCAGCCAGCACTCTGTAACACTGACTCTGCCATTTATTTTTAAGTTTTCCCTCCTCTTTATTGTGGTATAATTGACCAAAAATTTGTAATTCATTTAAAGTGTACAATATAAGGGACCTTCAAGATGGCAGAGGAGTAAGAAGTGGAGATCACCCTCCTTCCCACAAATACATCAGAAATACATCTACATGTGGAACAACTCCTACAGAACACCTACTGAACGCTGGCAGAAGACTTCAGATTTCCCAAAAGATTTTTTTTTCTTTTTCTTTTTTTGTGAGTGTGTATGTGTATGCTTCTTTGTGTGATTTTTGTCTGTATAGCTTTGCTTTTACCATTTGACCTAGGGCTCTGTCTGTCTGATTTTTTTTTTAGTATAATTTTTAGTGCTTCTTATCATTGGTGGATTTGTTTTTTGGTTTGGTTGCTCTCTTCTTTCTTTCTTTCCTTTTTCTTATTACTTTCTAATTTTTTTTAAATTTATAATCATTATTTTTTATTTTAATAACGTTATTTTATTTACTTATTTATTCTTTCTTTCTCCCTTTTCTTCTGAGCTGTGTGGCTGACAGGGTATTTATGCTCCAGCCAGGTGTCAGTCCTGTGCCTCTGAGGTGAGAGAGCCGAGTACAGGACACTGGTCCACCAGAGACCTCCTGGTTCCACGTAATGTCAAATGGTGAAAGCTCTTCCAGAGATCTCCACCTCAACACTAAGCCTCAGCTCCACTCAACGACCAGCAAACTCCAGTGCTGGACACCCCATGCCAAACAACTAGCAAGACAGGAAAGGAAACCCACCAACTAGCAGAGAGGCTGCCTAAAACCATAAGGTCACAGACACCCCAAAACACACCACTGGATGTGGTCCTGAGCAGCAGAAAGACAAGATCCAGCCTCATCCACCAGAACACAGGCATTAGTCCCCTCCACCAGGAAGCCTACACAACCCGCTGAACCAACATTAGCCACTGAGGGCAGATACCAAAAGAAATGGGAAATATGAACCTGCAGCCTGCAAAAAGGAGAACCCAAACACAGTAAGTTACACAAAATGAAAAGACAGAGAAACACACAGCAGATGAAGGAGCAAGGTAAAAACTCACCAGACCAAACAAATGAAGAGGAAATAGGCAGTCTACCTGAAAAAGAATTCACAGTAATGACAGCAAAGATGATCCAAAATCTTGGAAATAGAATGGAAAAAATACAAGAAACGTTTAACAAGGACATAGAAGAACTAAAAAACAGTGATGAACAACTCAATAAATGAAATTAAAAATTCTCTAGAAGGGATCAATAGCAGAATAACTGAGGCAGAAGAATGGATAAGTGGCCTATAAGATAAAACAGTGGAAATGACTACTGCAGAACAGAATAAAGAGAATAGAATGAAAAGAATTGAGGACAGTCTCAGACACCTCTGGGACAACATTAAACGCACCAACATTTGAATTATAGGGGTCCCAGAAGAAAAGAAAGGGACTGAGAAAATATTTGAGGGGAAAGGAAAAACTTAATCAAGTCCAGGAAGTGCAGAGAGTCCCATACAGGATAAATCCAAGGAGAAACACGCCAAGACACATATTAATCAAACTATCAAAAATTAACTACAAAGATAAAATATTAAAAGCAGCAAGGGAAAAACAACAAATAACACACAAGGGAATCCCCATAAGGTTAACAGCTGACCTTTCAGCAGAAACTCTGCAAGCCAGAAGGGAGTGGCAGGACATATTTAAAGTGATGAAAGGGGAAAAACTTACAACCAAGACTACTCCACACAGCAAGGATCTCATTCAGATTTGACAGAGAAATTAAAATCTTTACAGACAAGCAAAACCTAAGAGAATTCAGCACCACCAAACCAGCTTTACAACAAATGCTAAAGGAACTTCTCTAGGCAGGAAACACAAAAGAAGGAAAAGATCTACAATAACAAACCCAAAACAATTAAGAAAATGGTAATAGGAACATACATTTCAGTAAATACCTTAAATGTAAATGGATTAAATGCTCCAAGCAAAAGAAATAGACTGGCTGAATGGATATGAAAACAAGACTCGTATATATGCTGTCTACAAGAGACCCATTTCAAACCTAGGGACACAGACAGACAGAAAGGGAGGGGATGGAGAAAGATATTCCATGCAAATGGAAATCAAAAGAAAGCAGGAGTACCCATTCTCATGTCAGACAAAATAGACTTTAAAATAAACACTATTACAAGAGACAAAGAGGAAACTACATAATGATCAAGGGATCAATCTAAGAAGAAGACATAACAATTTTAAATATTTATGCACTCAATATAGGAGAACCGCAATACATAAGGCAAATGCCAACAGTCATAAAAAGGGAAATCAACAGTAACACAATCATAGTATGGGACTTTAACATCCCACTTTAACCAATGGACAGATGATCCAAAATGAAAATAAATAAGGAAACACAAGCTTTATACAATACATTAAATGAGATGGACTTATTTTATATTTATAGGACATTCCATCCAAAAACAACAGAATACAGTTTCTTCTCAAATGCTCATGGAATATTCTCCAGGATACATCACATCTTGGGTCACAAGTCAAGCCTTGGCAAATTTAAGAAAACTGAAATTGTATCAAGTATTTTTTCTGACCACGATGTTATGAGACTAGATATCAATTAGAGGAAAAAATCTGTAAAAAACAAACACATGGAGGCTAAACAATACACTACTTAATAACCAAGATATCACTGAAGAAATCAAAGAGGAAATCAAAAAATACCTAGAAACAAATGACATGGAAACATGATGACCCACACCTATGGGATTTGGCAAAAGCAGTTCTAAGAGGGAAGTTTATAGCAATATACTCCTACCTCAAGAAACAAGAAATATCTCAAATAAACAACCTAACCTTACACCTAAAGCAATTAGAGAAAGAAGAACAAAAAAACCCCAAGGTTAGAAGAAAGAAAGAAATCACAAAGATCAGATCAGAAATAAATGAAAAAGAAATGAAGGAAACAATAGCTGGTTCTCTGAGAAGATAAACAAATTGATAAACCATTAGCCAGACCCATCTAGAAAAAAAGGGAGAAGACTCAAATCAACAGACTTAGAAATGAAAAAGGAGAAGTAACAACTGACACAAAGAATCATGAGGGATGACAACAAGCAACTATATGCCAATAAAATGGAAAATGTGGAAGAAATGGACAAATTCTTAGAAAGGCATAACCTTCTGAGACTGAACCAGGAAGAAACAGAAAATATAAACAGACCAATAACAAGCACTTAAATTGAGACTGCGATCAAAAATCTTCCAACAAACAAAAGCCCAGGACCAGATGGCTATACAGGCAAATTCTATCAAACATTTAGAGAAGAGCTAATACCTATCCTTCTCAAACTCTTCCAAAATATAACAAAGGGAGGAACAATCACAAACTCATTCTACAAGGCCACCATCACCCTGATATCAAAACAAAACAAAGACGTCACAAAGAAAGAAAACTACAGGCCAATATCACTGATGAACACAGATGCAAAAATCCTCAACAAAATACTAGCAAATGGAATCCAACAGCACATTAAAAATATCATACACCATGATCAAGTGGGGTTTATCCCAGGAATGTAAGCATTCTTCAATATACACAAATCAAACAATGTGATAAACCATATTAACAAACTGAAGGAGAAAAACCATATGATCATCTCAATAGATGCAGAAAAAGCTTTTGACAATATTCAACACCCATTTATGATAAAAAAAAAACCCTCCAGAAAGTAGGCATAGAGGGAACTTTCCTCAACATAATAAAGCCCACATATGACAAAACAACAGCGAACATCATTCTCAATGGTGAAAAGGTGAAACCATTTCCTCTAAGATCAGGAACAAGACAATGTTGTCCACTTTCACCACTATTATTCAACATACTTTTGGCAGTATTAGCCACAGCAATCAGAGAAGAAAAAGCAATAAAAGGAATCCAAATCAGAAAAGAAGAAGTAAAGCTGTCACTGTTTAGAGATGACATGATACTATACTTAGAGGATCCTAAAGATGCTACCAGAAACCTACTAGAGCTAATCAATGAATTTGGTAAAGTAGCAGGACACAAAATTAAAGCACAGAAATCTCTTGTATTCCTCTACACTAATGATGAAAAATCTGAAAGACAAATTAAGGAAACACTCCCATTTACCATTGCAACAAAAAGAATAAAATACCTAGGAATAAACTTACCTAAGGAGACAAAAGACCTGTAGGCAGAAAACTATAAGACACTGATGAAAGAAATCAAAGATGATACAACAGATGGAGAGGTATACCATGTTCTTGGATTGGAAGAATCAACATTGTGAAAATGACTATACTACCCAAAGCAACCTACAGATTCAATGCAATCCCTATCAAAATACCAATGGCATTTGTCACAGAACTAGAATAAAAAATTTGACAAATTGTATGGAAACACAAAAGACCCCAAATAGGCAAATCAGTCTTGAGAAAGAAAAATGGAGATGGAGGAACCAGGCTCCCAGACTTCAAACTATACTACAAAGCTACAGTAATAAAGGCAGTATGGTACCGGCACAAAACAGAAATATAGATCAATAGAACAGGAGAGAAAGTCCAGAGATAAACCCATATGGTCACCTTATCTTTGTTAAAAGAGGTAAGAATATACAATGGAGAAAAGACAGCCTCTTCAATTAGTGGTGCTGGGGAAACTGGGCAGATACATGTAAAAGAATGAAATTAGAACACTCCCTAACACCACACACAAAAATAAACTCAAAATGGATTAAAGACCAAAATATAAGGCCAGACACTATAAAACTCTTAGAGGAAAACATAGGCAGAACACTCTATGACATAAATCAAAGCAAGATCCTTTTTGACCCACCTCCTAGAGAAATGGTAATAAAAACAAAAATAAACAAATGAGACCTAATGAAACTTAAAAGCTTTTACACAGCAAAGGAAACCATGAACAAGATGAAAAGACAACCCTCAGAATGGGAGAAAATATTTGCAAGTGACAAAGGATTAAGCTCCAAAATTTACAAGCAGCTCATGCAGCTCAGTATCAAAAAAGCAAACAACCCAATCCAAATATGGGCAGAAGACCTAAATAGACATTTCTCCAGAGAAGATATACAGATTGCCAACAAACACATGAAAGGATGCTCAACATCACAAATCATCAGAGAAATTCAAATCAAAACTACAATGAGGTATCACCTCACACCAGTCAGAATGGCCATCATCAAAAAATTTACAAACAATAAATGCTGGAGAGGGTGTGGAGAAAAGGAAACCCTCAGGCATTGTTGGTGGGAATGTAAAGTGATACAGCCACTATGGAGAACAGTATGGAGGTTCCTTAAAAATCTCAAAATACAACTACCATACGACCCAGCAATCCCACTACTGTGCATATATCCTGAAAAAACCATAATTCAAAAAGAGTCATGTAGAAACTGACACACCACTGTAAAGCAATTATACTCTAATTAAGATGTTAAAGAATTAAAAAATTTTTTAAATTAAAAAGATTCATGTACCACAATGTTCATTGCAGTTCTATTTACAATAGCCAGGACATGGAAGCAACTAAAGTGTCCATCAACAGATGAATGGATAAAGAAGATGTGGCATATATGTAAAATGGAATATTACTCAGCCATAAAAAGAAACAAAATTGAGTTATTTGTAGTGAGGTGGATGGACCTAGAGTCTGTCATACAGAGTGAAGTAAGTCAAAGAGAGAAATAAATACCGTATGCTAGCACATATATATGGAATCTAAGAAGAAAAAAAATGGTTCTGAAGAACCTAGGGGCAGAACAGGAATAAAGATATAGACGTAGAGAACGGACTTGAGGACACGAGGAGCGGGAAGTGTAAGCTGGGACAAAGTGAGAGAGTGACATCGACTTATATATACTACCAAATGTAAAATAGCTAGTGGGAAGAAGCCGCATAGCACAGGGAGATCATCTTGGTGCTTTGTGCCCATCTACAGGGGTGGGATATGGAGGGTGGGAGGGAGATGCTAGATGGAGGAGATATGGGGATATATGTATACATATAGCTGATTCACTTTGTTATAAAGCAGAAACTAACACACCATTTTAAAGCAATTATACTCCAATAAAGTTGTTTAAAAAATAACTAAATAAAGTTTACAATGTGATGAATACATATTGTGAAAGGATTCCCCCATCACCTCATAGAGTTACTTTTTTTAATTAGAATACTTGATTCTACTCTTAGCAAATTTCAATAATACGGCACACTGTTATCAACTACAGTCACTGTGCTATACATTAGATTCTCTGAACTTCATCCAATAAGTGAAAGTTTGTACCCTTTACCAACCTCTCCACATTTCTTCTATCTCCCAGCCCCTGGCAGCCACCTTTCTACATTCTGTTTCTAGGAATTCAGTGTTTTTCTAAGATTCCATAAATACGTGATACCATTTGTCTTTCTCTGTATGAGAAATCCAAAAGATTCATTGCCAAGACCAATGTCAAGGAACTGAATCTCCTATTTTTCTCCTAGCAGTTTTACAGTGTCAGGTTTTACTTTCAATTCATTAATTTTGAGCTGATGTTTTGGGTATGGTGTAAAACAGGGGTCCCGTTTCATTCTCTTACATGTGGCTGTCCAGTTTTCCTAACACCATTTTTTTTTTTTTTTTTTTTTTTTTTTTGCAGTACGCAGGCCTCTCACTCTTGTGGCCTCTTCTGTTGCGGAGTACAGACTCCGGACGTGCAGGCTCAGTGGCCATGGCTCACAGGCCTAGCCACTCTGCGGCATGTGGGATCTTCCCGGACTGGGGCACGAGCCTGTGTCCCCTGCATCGGCAGGTGGACTCTCAACCACTGCGACACCAGGGAAGCCCCTTCCTAACACCATTATTGAAGAGACTATTCTTTCTCTATTATCTCTCCTTGGTGTCTTTGTTAAAAGTTAATTGACTATATATGCACGGTCATATATGTGTGGTTATTTCTGGGCTCTCTATTCCGTTCCACTGATCTATGAATCTGTTTTATGCCGATATTGTATCACTTGACTGTGCCACCTTGAGCCAGCATTTGATTATTCCCTCACCTTCTGTCACACTGGCATGGTCTCCTTGTTGTCACTTAGGTTTTCAGAATGTCACTCTCTTTCCCAAGCTTTTTAGGGAATTCTGTTCTCAAGCAGAGACAATTCTCTCCTTAAGAGGAATACTGGTGCCAGATGTAAGGATAGTAAATTGCTCATTATATTACCACCATCTAAGAGCAAGAACTTTCCTCTAAGGAAAGAAGTGAGAAGGATTCTGAGATGGTTAAGATGAAAAAATATTTTCTGTATTATGTGTTATTCTAAATGCTCTACCGGGCAAAGGAGAAATACATAATGAAGTCTCTTGACTCTTCAAGCGAAGGTTACTCCTAGTATTTGAAAAGTTATCTAGCCTGTTAATGAATTTTAAGTAGCATAAACACCTAAGTACTTTGGAAACAAAGTACTCTATAAAGAGGTTCACATCTTGCTTTTTTAGAGAAGAACAGAAGGAACCTGGTTTAAGTAGAAATTTTTAAAAAAACAAAGATTTGTATTAAGTGTGTACTAAGCATCTTCTATGGCATTGTCTAAGAAACTAGGAAGAGAAAAAACGTACTTTTTTTCAGACATTTAGAGTTTTGTTTCCTAAAGGGACACACCAGAAGTAGATACATTAACCAACAGAAGTCACAAACATTACATACGTAAAAATTAATAGTAAGAAAAAGTAAGTGGAAGTCACAGGAGCAGGCTAAAGTCCAATGACAATCAAAATCAGATAACTGGACAATAAAGACCATTACCAAATGAAGCCCTTTATCATCTAATATTCCTTCTTCCCTTGAAGGAGCAAGTAACCCAAAATTTTATTAACACTACGTCAAATCCAGTGTCACACTTCAGGGTTATCCTCAACTCATCCTTCTTTTCTTCCTCTTCTCTGCACTCATAATCAACATGGGTTAAAAGGCAGTTGCAAAAATGAAACTCAAAAATTAGCACCCAACATTAATATGGAGAATCTGAAGCTCAACACATTTTTAGTACCTAGCCACAGCTTTGTGAAATATCTTAATACAAATTACACTCCAAGGATATGAGTTTAACTGCAACAGAAGTCCATCCACTATATTTTCACTGTGTGCATTGTATTGGGTTTTTGAAGGTTTTTAAGATATTTCTTCTAGAAGCAGAAGGCATATGTATTATGCAGCTTTCAAGTAAGAATAAACTGATATCACATTTTCTGTTTTTAACACTCATATTTTCACAACATTTTCTTCTCATATCACTCTAAGATTTTTTTGTTAATTACACACACTTAGTCATTATGATTACAAAATCATAATTATATCTAAGAGGTTTGACAGTGGCACATCCCCACTATGGGAGTGTGAATTCTGAGCTTATTTTCTGAATTATTAACCATCATTGGATATGAGAAATTGCAGTCAATTTTCACAATGTTATCCTATGTGTCACTCAAGGATTTAACAAATGCTTAGAAATGTGCTTAGACCATAATCTGAATACCAATTTCTTTGTGAAATTTCATTATATCAAAACAAATACAAGCCTGTGTGTAAAATACTTATGTTTATAAGTAGGCAAGGTTTTGATGCTACAATTAAAGTCTCTTTTATTGCATACTTAACACAACCTGTGTTTACGTAAAGTTAAGGTCTTTCAAAGAATTACTGGTTTATTCACTAAGGAAATGCAATACACAAGTTGACTTGTGAAATTAGACTATTTTGTTTATACCTTGGTAATCTGCAAAGCCAGAAAAATAGATAAAATATACTTCTGTTTATTAACGGTTTATTTATACATGCAGGTTTCATAAGAGTATCAATAAGTTTATATCATATACAGGTGTAGCCATTTTTAAAAGAATAATATACAAATATTTACCCCCAAAATTAAGCATGGCAAATAGCATTTTAAAGAAATTCCTTGCTTTTCTAACAGATTGAACTGTGATGTTAAGTTAGAAAAGTAGGTAAGACTAGCAAAGCATGATGTGATCTCAGTATTTTTTGATAAAGAAATTCCTCAGGTCAACTCTTAAGTGTAATAATAATTTGTTCAAATGAAAGCTCTCATAGATGTCTAATATTTCAAAGATTTGGAAGGTAAATTTGTCGGATGAATAAATGGCGGCCACAATAACTCACTTTGCCTTCCCATCCCTACTCTCCACCCTGAATTCAGCCCAAGAATATTTCAACAGCATATTTAGAAAACTTCTACTAAAAATCACTTAATATTTTATATCAGTGTTGAGGTGGGTGGTGTCACACAGTCTTTCAATAGCACACTTATTAACTAAAAAGAGGGGCATGCTTCTGGTGTTGCAAATCCAACAGGAGTCTCAGTGAATATGCAGCACCATTTCTTTGTTGTCCAGATGGATCATAGTCCTATTTCCAGACTATGTGGTAATATTCTACATTACCTCCAGTGAATCTCTGGATATTGGGTTAGTGATGGAGAGCAACTAAGAAATTATCTGTCGCTCCTCCCTGGACAGCATGTAAAAATTAATAGCAGCTCACCAGTTTATTTATTGGAGTAGTTTAGTTTTTGTTTCATTTTGTGTTTAACGTCACACTTTGAAAAAACTGAAGCAACACGTTTTCATCAGCCTTAAGAGTGAGTAGGTTTGAGAGTGGCATGGACAGATATACACTACCAAATGTAAAATCGATAGCTAGTGGGAAGCAGCCCCATAGCACAGCGATAGGGAGGGTGGAAGGGAGACACAAGAGGGAGGAGATATGGGAACATATGTATATGTATTGCTGATTCACTTTGTTATAAAGCAGAAACCAACACACCATTGTAGAGCAATTATACTCCAATAAAGACGTTTAAAAAAAAAAAAGAGTAAGTTGGTTTCAAACTCAATGAAACCACTTTATTGCTCTCTGACCCTGCTATAAAGTCAGTAGAAAAACAGAACACTATGCTGCTGTCCATTACGGGATATATAATAAAAGAATCCTAAATCCAATCTAAGGCTACACCAATATCAGGAAATTTGTGGAATCAAATAAAGTTACTTTGGTGGGTAAAAAAAAAAAAAAAAAAAAAAAATCAGCCAAACTACTTGTTTTCTGAGTGGAGCAGATGTCTGTATAATGGTCCTGGAAATATATCTCCTGCCAGTACCTCCTTGAGAGAGTTAGGGCAAGCTAGCAAATAGAAGGACTCACCTAACTTTCAGGCTTCATAGAACAAAGCTCAACTCTCATAACTAGTGGAAAAAACAATAAATTGTCCTTTATTTAACAAATATGTGTTGAGACCTAATACAGCGTCATTGTTCTAGACACGTGGGACCAAACTGAATCAGAAAGAAATACCTTCCCTGGTAGAGCTCACTTTCTGTCTGGTATGACAGGACAGTAGACATTTTAAAAAGTAAATTCCTTAGCAAATAGAAGGTGTTAAAAGCCATAGGAATAAAAAATAAAGCAGGGTAAGAATGAGATGTATGTGAGATGGGGTAGGGTTTGCAATTTTAAATAAGGTAGTCAAGGTGGCACTGATCCAAGAATTAGGAGATTGGAGAGCGAACCAGGCAGATACCTGGAGGAAGAGCATTCCAGGCAGAAGGAACAGCCAATGCAAAAACTCCAAGATAAGTACTTCATTTGCCAGTTCATAGAGAAACAAGTTGGCTCTAGTGGCAGAAGTTTAGGAGTGACAAGAGAACAGTAGGAAATAAGGTCTGAGGCCTAGCTTTTTATGAGGTGGTCTCCCAACCAGCTTCCTACTCCACGCAGGGCCAAGTCTTGGTCCACAGGTGCCTCCCCTGACCCCTAGCACCACTCAGGTATGGAAGTTCTTTGGACACCCTCAGGGGATATAGCTGTTTTAAGTCTCCTTTAACTTAAAAATGCATACATATTCTCACTTCTTTACTGCCCATATAGTAGTCTTCTTTAGGATAATGAAATTATATAAAAGTTGTTCCTCTTTTGTTTGCTTGCTTGCTTGTTTGTTTTTAAGTATTTCTTCTAGTACTGTAGATGGTTTATAGTAGATAGTTTTCGGAACTCAGGCCTGCCAACTTGCCAGAAATATTAAGCTAAATCATTTGAAGTTGTTATATTTATACATTAAAAATCATCAAATATTGGCACTTCCAAATGGTTTGACATAATAGAAGTATTTTTTCATTACTCTTGATACCTTAGTAGCCAGAAATATATGTGGCAATATTTCAAAATATATGTGGCAAAGACTGCTGGTTGCCTAGGCAGTGGCCACTTCCTCCATCTTTTTGGTAACAGAACCCTGACTTTTATTCAAGATGACACTGAGCCCAGTTAATAGCACCTATTCCCAGCCTTCCTTGCAGGTAGGTGCAGTCTTTGTCCAAAATCTGCCCAATGATATATAAGCAGAAGTATTACGTGTAACTTTCAGGAATATTTCTTATAGAGGAACTTACTTGACAGGGAGGTTCTTGGTATTTTTTCTCTTCCCTCCTTTTTCCTCCTTCCTGCTTCCTAGAATGTGATTGTGATGGCAGGAGCTCCAGCAGTCATATTAAACTATGAGGTATCACTGAAGATAGAAGCCACAGGCAAAAGTGACAGAAAAAAGACAGAAGGATGTCAGAGTCACTTATGACCTTGTGAAGCTTTCATTGGTAGCTATGGATTAACAATATCCAGATATTTTTCATGGAATAGATTAACTCTCATCTTTAGGGCACTGTTATTTCTGTGGGGGGAGGGGGTTCTTGTTATGTGGTTTATTTAAAAACTAATTTTATATAAATAAATACAATAGAAATCATTTTCAAAAATTAATTTATCCTAAAGTGGTGGAAGAGAAATCATTTTAGATTTTTCCCTACTGATTGTTCCAACAATCTGTTATTTATGTAGGAAAAACACCATCTAGTCATCTAGGAATGTATAGACCAAATGAGTTTTTGAATTTTTGTTTTCCTTTGGAAAATATTTTGTTGTCATGGTATATTAAGTTTGTGATTGAACTGTTGGTCATCATCTTAATAATGTTAAAGCAGGTATGACAATTTATGAGTTACATAAATGGAAATCTTTAAGATTTTAACTTATTCCACATGAAACTATTCAAATTTTATTTTTTCTCTCTGAAAAATGAATCTGCTATTCCCTTTTCATTTGCTTTACCAGATTTAATTTTCATGAAGTTATATAGCACTGCATCTTAATACTGGTTTCTGAGTAAAATCAATATAAAGCATGTGGCTACTAAAACTAGAAAAACCACTACAGCAAAATTCAAACATTTCGAGAACTGTTCACTATTAAGATATTCTAATCTTTAGCTAAACTATTCTTAAGTGTAAGCTACTGTGGAGAAAGTTAATGTACATTTTAGTGCTTCTAATGAATATTTTAAAAGTCAGTAAAGGAGTAATAAAAACACAGATTTGAGAACACTTATCAACATTTATACCTCAATAAGCCAAAGAATAATTATAAAATTTGAAATAATTTTGAAATATGTAATATGCTTGCAAGTTTTAAGATATAAGAGTAAAATGATTCTCATGAATTAAACTAATGAGATCTTTAAATCTCATGTTAAGTCGGTCATTGTCTAACTATCTGAATCAGTGGCTCTTAATTCCATTCTGGGAAATGATGCCATCCATTAAAGGTTTCACTGGTCAGTAGTCAAATAATAAGAATAACGACAATGTAGTAAGTATTTAATAAAGCTGACCTAATTCAATTTATAAGAATCAGAATGTTCTTCATAGAGAATAGATTGGTGGTTGCCAAGGGGGAGAGGAGTGGGAGAGGGATGGATTGGGAGTTTGGGTTTAACAGATGCAAACTGGTATATATAGAATGGATAAACAACAAGGTCCTACTGCATAGCACAGAGAACTATATTCAATATCCTGTGATAAACCATAATGGAAAAGAATATGAAAAAGAATGTGTGTGTGTATATATATATGTATAACTGAGTCCCTTTGCTGTATAGCAGTAATTAACACAACCTTGTAAACCAACTATACTTTAATTTTAAAAAAAAGAATTAGAATATGCTTCATTCTGAAATGATGCCCTGTGTTTTTTGCTATGCTACTGATCATAAATGATAGTCTGTTGTTGTTATTACTGCTTTTTTTAAATGTCTTTCTTAGATTCTACTTTCATCCCCAAAATTTGTTTTAAAGCTACTGATCTCTTAAGTCAAAAAGTGAAAGAGTCCATAATTTTAGTGATGTTTTTTCATTCCTTTTCATTTAGTGCATATTTTCACATTTCCTTTTCCATGTGTTCCTCAGAAATTATGTCAGAACTATAACTTAAAACATATCTTCCTTATAACTGAATTTTTTAAGGTGGTCATTACTTCAAACTAATTCCAAAATAAATTCCATCATAGGCTTCATTAATTTTCTATAATAATAACAGCCATGTTTATTACTATTATATATGTTATGAAGGAGAATCTACTGTCCATTCAAGTCCAGATAATTTTTTTAACTGATCCAGCCAGGAATGTAATTTTTAGAAACAGTCTCAACTAATAACAATTATTTGTAAATGTTTTTTGCAGAAGCAAACGTCAAGGTAAGAAAGAAATGTGACAATACCATTTATGCTTATTAATGTTAATGTTACTCCGTAAAATGTAAGATTATTGATTATAGATATAACATGGTTTCCCTTTCATCTACATACAGTCATCCATGTAATAAGCATATTATTATTACTGAGATCAGGAGTAATAGCTATTATATCATAATTTCCTTGTCTATAGTTATGTAAAATTTGTCCTACATTCTGTAAAAGGTGAAGCCTAAGACAGAGCTATCCAACAAAATATAATCTAAGCCACACATGCATTTTTAAATTTTCTAATTGCTTCATTAAAAAACATTAACAATCAAAATTAGTTCTAATAATATACCTAATTAAATCTAATATATCCAAAATATTCTTTCAACATATAATCAATATAAAAATTATTAATGAGTTATTTTACATGATTTTGATACCAAGTCTTCAAAATTCAGTGTGCATTTTACACTTAAGGTGCATGTCAATTCATACCAGGCACATTTCAATTGCTCAGTAGCCACATGTGGCTAGTAACTAGCATATTGGATAGCACAGGACTAAAGGCATATTATTCTTAATCCTGACATAACTGGGATACAGACCATAGGTTTATGACCGTGTAAATGTAAGATAATCAGACTGAATTGGAACCCAGAGTTTTTTATTTGAATGTGGCTATTCCCACCCATGTGGAGTCTTTAGGAGCCTGAAAAACAAGCCTAATCCCAATGAATAAGAGTTTTCCATTTTCTTATAATAACCTTGTCTAGAATCAATTTACAAGCAAGGAAAATCCAATTTACATGTTATTCTTAACATAAATAGAGGGAGATAAACTAGGTAAGACAAATAAGTCTGGTGTGAGTTTGAAGACTGATAAAAATGAAGTTCTCTCAGACAAAAGACACTAATGAGATCAAGGATACCAGTGGATGAGCATGACTCGAGTTCCTTGGGAGACATACCCATGTGAGAATTACACAACCAAGCTTGGTCGTTTATATCATTTCATCTGGACGGGGATCTCAGGAGTGATTAAAGACCAATCCTTTTACAACATAAGGAAATCTTTAATATTTACTAGACTTGTTTCTTCCTGTGTCTTTGGGGTGACCCAAGGCTAAGTACCACAAGCCTAGCAATGACATCCACAGAAGCTATCTCTCTTTACTCAACAAATTCTAAAAGACAAGACACAACCTTCCCACAGATTGCTTATTAATTGTTTAGGGGGAAAAGGTAACTATGCAGTGAAGAAGCCAGACAAAACTTGGATCAGGTAGTCAAATTAACACCCCCTTTGAGGTACAGAAGGACATCCTGTGCCTTCAAATATGGCACCCTTAGAAGGACACATCACTGTTTTTGTGGTATTCATGGCAGGCATGTATAACCTCCATATAATCATGAGGAAACATTAGACAAACACAAATTAAGAAAATTTGATAAAGAAACTAGACTGTATTCTTCAAAAATGTCAATGACATGGAAGACAAAACACAGTTGAGGAACTGTTGCAGATGAAAGGAGACCAGATACAATGTGTAATCTCGGACTGGAGGGGGGAAATTTCAACAAAGGACATTCTTAGAACAAGTGACAGAGCTGGAATAAGAATGATAAAGTATTGTTGTATCATGTTAAATTCTCTGAATTTTATAATTTGATAACTATAGCTATGTAAGAAAATATTGTTCTAGGAAACACACACTAGAATATTAAAAGGTAGAGAAGTGTAATATACTTTTTTGGAAAACAAACAGTAAAATGTGTGTGTACATATGTATATATATGTGTATGTGTGTGTGTGTGTGTGTATATATATATATATATATATATATATATATATGGAAAGAGAGAGAAAGAATGATAGAACAAATGCAGTGAACTGTTCAAACTTGGTGAGTCTGGACAAATGGTATACAGAAATTTCCTGTTGATTCTGTTTCTCTGGAGAACCTAATACAGAATGTAGACTTTAGAAAACCATTCTGGTCATAACTCTTGGTGGAACAAATCATCTGTAACAGAGCAATGTCTTCAAGGGAATGACAAGGCTACTGGTGATTAGTCCAAAACAAATTACAGTCTAAATGGCTCTGTAATCTTTTTGTTACTGTGCCTGTGGAAAGAATTAAACTAGAGAATCTAAGAAATTACTGGAAGAATTATATCCCAAAGTTCTGCTTGCAAAGGAAATATCAAGTATTGGGGGGTTTTGTTTGCTTGGTTTGCTTTGTTCTTGTTATTTTGGGGTTTTTTTTCTTCTTTTTCAGTTTCTCTGTCCTTTTCTTGGGCTGGAGAATGGGCCTACTGAGAACACATAGGAATGAAAGACACTTACTCCTTTTCTCTAGTAGTTTTTTTTCCTTTTGGCAATGGAAACCCCAGTGCTGTAGCTGGGCACACGGCTCCCCAGCTCCAGATTCTATTTCTGAGACAGCTCGGTGCTGCTAAGGGCTGAGTATGGGCCAGTAGGATGCGAAGGAAGTGATGTATGTGACTTCCAGAGTGTCTTCTTAAAGACACCTGTCCTAGACATGGTCTGCCCCCAACCCTTCCCACTACACAGGATGTGACAATGACTGGGACAACCGTAGAAGCCATATGTGTTGAGGATGGAAGAGATGCCCCACTATCCCTAGACCACTCACCTCTAAACTGTTATGTGAGAGAAATAAATTTCTGTCTTATTTATGCCACTGTATTTTCAGGTCTCTATGGTATAATATACCACCCTAATGAACATACAAATTATTACTGAGAGTAGATTTGTATAACAAAAACATTATATGCAATGCCTAAGAACACACACTTTCCAATGCCTTCTTCAAATTTGGCCAAATAAGAGAAGAACATCCCAGTGGTCACAGCCAATGGCAAAAAGAGTGACTCTAGCGACAGAGGCAACAAGATGGGCCCACCAAGAAACTCACCTTCCTACCACAGCAGAGACTTCACAACTTCTGCTCAATAGGATCTGATAACTGCTTTGGACCACTAACTGCTGGACATTCCCACTCTCCCTCTAGAATATGAAAAGTATCCTATTGCTGCTCCACCATTGGACATCAGGTATGGGGATGGGATGGAAGATATCTTGCCTTTTATTTTATAGATTGGTAAACCTCCAAGAGCTGCAACAGGACCCAGTGAAGAGGACAGGCACCACTCAGAGATCCTAAACTTTGATTTAGATGTAGTAACTGGATGGGATTATGGTTGCCTCTCTCGTAGAAGGGGTGCATGTTCTATGTAGGGGAGAAGATTCAACAAGAGTACATGTTGAGACATTTATGCGTGGGTGAGCTGAGATACATGGGAGACCAGAGAGGCAGACCACGGTGAAGTCATCTAACTGTGCTCCCTTCTTACTCAGAGTAATAGAGTCCCCAGAATTTCAGCTGGTCACATATGGCCATATATCTGTAGACTATATTTTCTAATCTTTCTTGTGGTAAAGTATGGTGGTGTGACTAAATTTCAATCAATAGGCTATGAAGAGAAGTGTTAGACATCATTTCCAGACATTTCCTTAATTTTTTTCTGATAGCACTTCCTTTTCCCTCCTCCTCAAGAGCTGGGAAATGCCACCATAGTGGCCACCACTGAAGTTTTATGTTAAGATGGCACAGCTACCCCTCCAGCCCTGGATTACTTAGCTCTGGGCTATTAGGTGAAATGGAAATGATCTACCTATTTCTAGTACCTTTGTTGTAACATCTAAGCCTAACATTAACTAATACAAGTTTCATCTAAATTTGGGGAGGCCTATTCTAAAATAATATTTGACTTTCCCAGAAAAGCAATAGGAAAATGCATATATTGGAAGAATATGAACATTCTGAATAATCATAGGTACTTTAAGAACTAAAAGTTGTAAAAAAAGCATACCAAAAAGCATAACTGCTCACTCATTTTTCATTCACAAGAAAATAAAATTTGCCTTAAGCTGAAGTTACATTTAAGACAAAATATATAGGCATAGTGTTGAATCCCTGCCTAAGAACATAGCTGCTTAAAGTGAAAAAAATTTGCTAACAAATAGAAGATCAGATTATAAGAATTTCACTGTGTAATATATATACTGTATTGCAGCTACACTTCAATGAATGTCCTAAACACGATGGTATGCCACATGGAATTGTTATTCTGGATGTGGCAGATCACTATGATATAACTTTGCTCTAACCCTGCTCAACAAAGCACACCAAAATAATGATAAACGTGGTAAGTAGTATATTTGAAGAATAAAAGTTACTTTTCTCCGGTTTACATAGTGAGAGGTAAGGTTATAATCGGTCTCTTATAGATATCATCCTAAATTCCTGGAGATAGAAGATTATGCTGAAAGTGTCTCTGTACCTTAATAGTGCTTTCTTCTAGAAAACATTTTAACAAATTAATTTTTAGTTTTTCTTATTCACAAATCTGTCATAAAATCAGTGAATATACTATTCTTTTCTTTGAATATCCTGCATAAAGCAAAGAAATCCAGTAATAATAATAAAAATACATTTGAGGTTTATAAATAAGTGTGGATCTGTGTGCACCCTGTCACAAGACAAAGAGGCTGATGAGGTTTGAGGGTTTAGACTTAGACTACCCAAGGATGTACTGGAACATTACTGAGAGAAGATGACAAGGTTATTTTTTACAGAAATGTCACTAGATTAAATTTGGAGTCACTCTGCCCTTAATATAATAGTTGCCATAAACAAGGAGCCATGAGTTTTCAGCTGTTCACATAAGTAGCTTTAGAGAATCATGGAGAAAAAGATTAAATGGATATAATTTATAATCTGGGCTCTCTGTAATCCTAGGGCTTCCAGTACCAGACTTCCTCCGATCCTCCAGTTGGGTCTCATTCCTGACCTTCATCACAACACTGGTTGACATTGTACTGTCTTTGGTGTTGACCTATTATTCCTCAAAAGAATAATACACAACAACGCAAATACAACCTGTTAGACTTTCAGTCACTAAGACATTTACTGTAAGAATCATTTTAAAAAGAAAGACAAATCACCCAATTTCCTACATAATTCTATAAACACACAGAAGACAAATCTACCATACTTGGACATTGCATTTACCTTTTTAATATTCAGTATCCAGTTTCTCTGTTGTGTTTATACATTGTATGTAAATATATATGAAAATACAAAAACATTTATTTATATCAGGTTCTCTTTCCTTTCTACTACATGATATAACAAACCAGGACTTATAAATAATTCCATGGAAAACACTAACACCCTATCACTGTATTTATAAATAACCTTTATCTTCCCCAGATAACTTCCTAAATCAAATTACAAATGAGTTTTTGTATTAAAGGCATCTCTTCCAGAATATGGTATACTATTTTAATTTCCTAAGGGTGAATTTTTCCACTACTTTATGAAATAATTTTATTTATGTTTGTGAATGATGCATGAATAGGAGAAACACTATTAGTCCAAATATAAATTCCTATTTCTTGAAACAATTATCTTAAAGAGTATAACAAGAGACTACAAGTTTTAAAGGCAGGCTTCCTGGATTTGAATCCCAGCTCCCCCATCTACTAGTTGTGTAACTCCAAGCAAGTTTCTTTATCTCCCTAAGTTTTCTTTTCCTCATCTTGTTATTTCTACACCTAAAAATGAAAGTCTATTGTTACATTCAGTCAAAAAGAATTATGTACCCATCTGCAATAGACTAAATTGTGTCCCTTCAAAATTCATATGTTGAAACCTTAATCCCAATGTTGATGGCACCAGGAGGTGGGGTTTTTCAGAGGTAATTAGGTCATGAAGGTGGAGAACTCATGAATGGGATTGATGTCTTTAAAAGAAGAGGCCAGAGAGGTAGCTAAGTCTCTACTCTCTACCATGTGAGGATACAATGAGAGGACAGCCATCTGTAAGGCAGGAAGCGGGCCCTCACCAGACACTGGATCTGCCGGCCCCTTGATCTTGGACTTCTCAGACTCCAGAACTGTGAGAAATAAATGTTTGTTGTTTAAGTCACACAGTCTATAGTAATTTGCTATAGCAGCCCAAACACACTAAGACACCACCCTATAAAGTAACAAAAAGAGGAATTTCTCCTTCTTTATCGTCACTGAGCAGAGCCCAAAAGAGCTAATTCTTATATATATAATTACTGTGTACAATAAAATATATTTTAAAACATCCAATTCGTCCTCAAGGTGTTCTGCAATTGAAAAATATGCATATAAATGTATACTTTTCCTTTGGGACCATTTTAAGAGTAACCCTGTATCACTATTCTGCAGGGAGCAAAGTAAACCCCCTTTCTGTGGTTGCTCATTTCCACACTTTGTCCTTTCTAAGGGCCTCTGCATTTGGAATATTTTCTGTCCCCACCATACCCTTTCTTTCCTTAATAGTCTACTTTAAAATCACTCTAAAATGCTCTTTCAAAAATAATGCCATTTGACTTTCATCACTGTACAAACCTTATCCCCCTACACCCAGGAGCACACCTCTGCCCTCTTTTCCTATGTCCTTTCACAGCAGGATCATCCCCTCACTCACCCAAATTGCAAAATTTGGAGTCATTTTTGGTTTTTCCTTCTCCCTTAACCCAGCATACTCATTCACCTAGTTCGGTCTATTCTACTACCAAAGCATTTCTTAATGTGAGGCCCATCTATTCCTCCCACCCCCCAGGCAAACTATTTCTAAATTAAAGTACTTTAAGTGGCTATTCTTTCTTTCTTGAAATAATGCAATAATTTCTACTTTTCCTATCTTTCAATACATGTCCCATTTCTTGTATATCTTTACCATTGTTTCAGAATATTTAATATTACGTGTAAACAGCCATAGTCTTAAGTATAGGGTTGAATTTAGATTCTCCTAATTTGTATTTCCATCACATCACTAAGATGCTTGAGGAAAATGATTAAAATTATGTATTTAATAACACAGTAGCCTCTGATGCTTAATCCTTCTTCTATACAAGAGCTGTTATGGGTCAGTTCTCAAATGTACATTAGTAAGGAATGAGCCTGCCCTCAAAGCACATTACAATATGCCCTTTCTTAATAACTCGCTAGTAATACCACATACAGAACTGCTTAATAGTCAACTTTCCATTTGGATTTGGATTTTAAAAAGAGATAGGATTCTTAATATATCTAATGCTTTAGAAACCGCAGAAGTTAATAGCCAAGAATATTTCTATTTATATATAGGCTGAGGCTGTTAACATAATGTGAGAATAAAATAATTGAACACTACCTAAAGGTCAACCTCCTGTTAAAAAACACAGAGAGCTATTTAAAAAAATCAAACACTTTATTCCACATGACGATGATGTATTTCTTTGGTGAAACTTTTGCTTCAAAGAGGTGTTTAATTCTCAAACAGATGCAGAATTCAACAAAGTTAATATTTTGTAAATGACTTGAAGAGTGGTGGTGTTGATTTACCCCATGTTGATCATTTTAGAGCTGCTCTCAGGAACACGGTCCATCTCCTCTCACATTAGGATCATTTACAGCATCCAAATGCATTTGAGTTCAGCAGATTTCCTGGAACCCCAGAAAGGATTCATTACAGATCTTTTCCAAAGTTAATGTCTTTTTATTTGCATAAAAATACAAATTCCATCACGGCTTCCAATCAGAGGCAATATAGGAGAGTGTTGTAGATGTCTAAAGACATTCATATCTGAATAGATTATGAGGATGGAGCTTCACATTCATTGTTGACATTTTGCCATTTATCACTGAATTATATACACTACAAAAGAATATACAAGCTTAGAAAAATCATCTCTCACAAAGATGCAGGAGCTTATCTGGAGAACAGATCCTGTGATGTGTTTTGTAACAAAATGCCATCAGCCTTTTCTTCAAAGGAGAAACTTCTACACAGATTCCAAGGATGGAAAATCTTTCAAAACGTGACCTTTGAAATCTCTGCTCTACCTAAGTACTAGAATTCCCTTTTTAGGTAACTGTATAAAGTTGGAGCCATAGCACTATGATCTTGCCATTGTCCCCTACTTGGAAGAAGACGCAAAGTGTTTAAACAGAAGAGATTCTGGATGAGCCATTCATTCTCAGGCCCCAGAGCAGGTCTTGTTTGGATTTCCTGAACTTCAGTCACAGAACATTAACAGGGAGTAAAAGGCATTATAGTCATTTATTCACTCAGCAGTGCTTAATTAATAGGGTTCCCTGGTTTGCCTGAGATAGTCCCTGCTTATACCTATTGTCCTGGTATAATTATTAATAGTGTCCCCTCAAAAGGGTTCTTTGGACTATAAATTATGTAGTATCCCTATGAACTGAAGGTGACACATATGTCAGATCTATTTTAGGTTTCAGGTAATGAACAAAAGTCTTCTGATCAAGGCATGAAATCCTTTCCTTACCTAAAATCACAGTTGATCGCATAAGAGTATTATCCCGGTATAGCGTAGGGCAGGACCTGATGTGCCCAGGCCTTGTCAGTAAGGAGAACGTATGAGCACCAATGCAGAAAAACCACCAGGCTAATGTGGGTTAAGAAGCCAAAGGAGTTGGAAGAAAACTCAGAGGGCTAGATAGTGACTACATAGGAAATTACTTATCTGGTTACTCAGAGATCAAAGGGTTTTGTCTTGTAAATACCCTAGAGATGATGGGTTAGTATTTAAGAAAAAATCACACTGTAATTATACCTATATATTATTAATATTTCATAGAGTGTATATGTGTGTTTCAATGAAATATTAGCCATTGAGTACCTAATCTGGTTCACCTATGGGGTTTAATTAGTTTACCCCAAAGACCCTCCCTGCTGCGTCTTTTCCCACTGAAGTTATTAATCTCCTAAATCTTTAAATGTTAGGTCCATATTTAAGCTCAAATCAGCAAAATAATCTCAAATGCCACAACAACAGACCAAGTATGCAGCCTCTCTAAAGGTAAAAATGACAATGAAATCTGAGGGCAAGCAAGGTCCAGAATCATGGGAACAGGGGCTAATCTCTTAGGGGGTCTAGAATTACGATTTTACCCTCCGACGCTTAAAATTAGGAGTTGCTGCACAATATAGCAGAAGACACATGGGATTTGCAATGAGAAAATTTGGACTTGGGCCATACATCCTAACTAGAGGAGCTTAATTCAATTCCTTACCTCTCAGCATCACATTCTCATATAGAAAATGCAGAGGATAATCATACTGATTTCACAGGGTTATTTTTAGGATCAAACAAGTTAAAATATAATCATGGGATAGAAGATGCTGGCAGTAAACTTAGGGTGGCTAGTACACCCTCATTTTCTTCATCGCATTGCTAAGAACCCTTTCAAAGTGGCCAGACTTCAACTATATCAAACACATTTCTTTCTTCCCTTGCTCATTTATTTTCTTTATCATTCCTGGCATATGAGCAAAAAGAAAAGTGGGCATGTCCGTACACACAAATTTTTTTTACCACATCCAATTATTTTTTTGTTGAATCCAGTTAACTCTGCTCTTGGGATTATTAATAATATAAGTAATGACACTTGTCTAAAAACTTCACTTCTTAGCTATTTGTTTTATTGCCATGAGGAAAGAACTGTAGTTTATTCTTATATTCTTCCAAAGAGCAAAGAGTTTTCAAATAATCAAACCAAGCTAGGGCGGTTCTGAAGTCTAGGGAAATCGCACGTTTTTCCTGAGAAGTAGTGTGTAATTAGTGAGCGCTCTTTAGAGTTTCTGGGAGTGTGTTCATTGATTATCTGGCCAATATTTCATTTAAAATGACATCTCTATCTGCAAATAAATGGTCCTATGGTCCTTTTGTGTTCTACTCTAGCAAAATTTTTTTATTCAACACTTGAAAATATTCACAGTTGTGAATGTGAATTTTTAAATACAAAATTAGAATGAGAATGGAATTAGAATTAGAAACTCCGTTCAGTATCTGTGGAAGAGAAAATAATTCCAAGCTGCTGATCTTTAGAAGGCAAAAACAAAACTCCATTTCACAAGCATCCTTCCTACATTGTTATCTAACCAACCATTAGTACTCACTTGCCTACATTTTTATGGTGGTTGACAATCTGTGCTCTGCTACTATGATGCCAATCTCTCAGAATTAGTTCTTGATTATTTTCCTGAAAGGCTCAAACTTTTAAAACATACTGTCTGGTTCACCCTCAGCATTTCTGTAGGAAATTGGCAACAGATGTCAATGCTAACATTTCACAAATTTTACAAAATCATTAAGATGATGACACAATTAACATAATCAGTAGTGATTACATCATAACCAGACCATGGGAACTTCCCCGTGTTGCTTTAGGCCTCAGTAACCATTAATAAGATAAATTATCTTAAATTTAAAGTTTATAGTTATCCATTATAGTTAATCAAAGGTATCTAGAATGTAATATTAAGCTACCAGGACATAACTGACCATAAGGAGATTCTGAGATAAATTTAAAATTACAGAGTTAACAAAGACTTACACGTGCTACATACTTTGGTTTTATTCATTTATATGTCATTCATTTATTCAACAAATATTTATTAAACACCTCCTCTGTGCCAAACATCATTTTAGATTATTTATATATATATCAGTTAACAAAATTCCTACCTTCAAGGAGCTCACATTTTACTATACAGAGACTGACAATGAATAATACTTATAGGTAAAGTATATAGTACCTTGGAAGTTTATAAGTGCAATGAAAATAAAAACGAAGTGGATCGAGATTGTGGGATAGTAAGAGGGAGGAATATCTGTATATTTTACTGCATTTTTTTCCACCATAAAGCAGCTAATGTTTCATAATCACTAGTACAAAATATTTTCTTCTCTTAAATATCTGTGAGCTCTTACAGTACAAAATTGCCCATTTTTCTTGACATCCCTTAAAGGTATTCATAACTGGGATTAATAAAACATGCAGCTAAAACTAAAGCGAGAGAAACATGTCATCTGCAATCTGATGTTATCTATTTGGTTCTAAGGTGATGTCATGTCAGTTATATCACTAAAATTGTGTTCTGAAACTACACTAAAAACAATATATGTAATTACACCAGGAAAAGCAGCTGCTGCCTGAGAACAGCTGTCAATCTAGTGCAGAACCAATTTATTTCAGTTGATATCATAATTATGATAGGTCCAATAACGTCCCAACATAGCTGTACGGTCATGTTTATTTTGTAGGTCACTGTTCCTTTCATTGTAGAATTATATTTTGTTTTATGTGTCTCTAATGACTCTATTGTTACCAAAAACTGGGTATTAGCAATATCCAGATGTCAGCCACTAATGTAATAATCAAAGCAACATGCATATTCTCAATCTCTCTGCAAAACTGCATTTGTTTCTCATTTAGAATTCAATTCAAGAAACATTAATTGAATGCTACCCAATGCCAGGATTCTTACAAGATACTGTAATAAATATGATGTTGAACAAATCATGTGCCCCATCCTCCAGGATGCACTTTTGCAAAGTGCATAAATAGCTATAAAGTTTGAGGGGGTCAGTAATTTAATCCACATACAAGATATTTTGAACTGTGTTCTGATTTGGCCATGGTGACTTAGCATTTTCTAGCTCTCAGAGATTATATCACACCAGCATCTTGGACCTATATTTTGATTCGCTTATTTTTCCTATTTCAAATTACACTTGCAAATTTGAAATTTCCAAAGTGAATCAGAACTGCAGGGGAGGTGTGCTCGTAGGCAGGGCAGGCAGGCAAGGCACATCTTTGAAAAGGTATCCTTGACAGTACTGAAGAGTAAGGAAAATAAAGAGGTTAGAAAAAGGAATCTGTTCGTGGTCTGGCAAGAACCAGGGCATCTATCAAATCAGAGGCTCTTAACCTTTACTGTCAGGGACCTCTTGTCACTTAATAAGGCTTTTAAATGCATGAAATCAAATAAATAGCATTAACAAGAAAAACCAGTCAAATAGAAATATCACAGTTTTTACTGTCATACAGTAATATATGTGCTTCTTCATTAGCACGTTAAATTACAAGAGGTAGCAGTGTATCTAATAACACTGATAATTTCAAAGTAGTGTTGAGTGTAAATGATATTTTGAAATACCTGCAACATGATATAAAAACATCTGTGACTTCTATTAATGACAAAGTTTCAGGTGCTGCTAATAGAGTGTTTGTGGCCATCACATATAATTGAAGGACACACTAAATTTCACAGGTTATATTTTGCTGATCATAAAACACACTGCTCACCCTCCCGCCTTCTGTCACTGGCCCATGACACAGACTTAATTCTTACCAATGCTTGGCATCATTCAGCAATTTAATTTCCCAGTGCCTCACAAAAGCAACACCTTATCAACCTCATACATTTTGCACAGAAGCATAAACCTCATTATGCCCTTCAAACTTGCCTGTCACTGGGTAAACTGGGCTCATGATAATGTGAACTTGGAAAAATAGTTCTATTTACCCAGTCTTGGGTTTGATAAATGACCACCATTACCTGTCATTTTCAAAATCAACAAAAGTCCTACAATACTAGACTTTATGGCAGCCTGCCAGGAACACACAAAATACAAGACAGAGCACCCAGGCAACTCTATTAAGACATACAATTGGGCTTCCCTGGTGGCGCAGTGGTTGAGAGTCTGCCTGCAATGAAGCTTAGATGGTTTACA
The DNA here is from genome assembly GCF_963924675.1 of Phocoena phocoena. Classification (NCBI taxonomy): domain Eukaryota; kingdom Metazoa; phylum Chordata; class Mammalia; order Artiodactyla; family Phocoenidae; genus Phocoena; species Phocoena phocoena. The sequence goes on along the minus strand of NC_089220.1, from coordinate 50,831,714 downwards.
GTCAAGACATTATCAAGGAATCAATTGGTTAATGACTGACAGAAACAAGAAAAACAAGTTGAGGAAACTCCCCGAGTTCTGCTATTCCAGGAGTAGGCTGTCAAAGCTGGTGCTAAAAGAATCATGAAAACTGTGTCAACAAAGGTAGAACATCTATCAGGATGCAGGCAGATGGCCTGGCTTCATCAGAGCTCAAATAAAAGCAAGGCATGCTGTTTGATTCATGTGTTGGTGTGGAATCAATGTGCCATTCAATTTCTGGAGCAGTTTCATCTATGACACCTACAAGATATATTTATAAAACGACAAAGCAGAGCCATTCACTTATTGAAAAGAGAAGAACCAAATATATAATGCACATTTGAGACAGCCTCAATCCACTCGGGGGTGTTAGCAACATTCAGACCACATGAACACAGCAGCTTCAGTGCCAAGTGCTTAGCTGCTATGCAGAAAATAGTGCCCTTGAGGGCTCCCCCAACAAAAAATTGGCAGGAGTCATCTCTTTCAAGCAACTAAGGGAACAGCAATTTCCATAAAACTGAGGAAAGAAGTGGGAGAAAAGAATAGGAAAGGAGAGAAAGAGAGTTGGCCCCAAAACACTGAGGGGAAGTGCCCTCAAAGAGGGGGTAATGCATGGCTGTATGACATACCCAAGGGCATGGCATCCTTGGCTGGGTGGTCCCAGATACTGCAAAGTTCCCCATACCCTATGTGTTCCTTAACAAACAAAAAGCTATGGAACTTCAAACCCCACTATGGGCTTGGAAAATGTGAACATCATCTTCCCCCATTTTTTACTAACTGTTAAGTCTCCCCGATTCTGGTATCACCTCATAAGGGAGGAAACTCTGATTGAATTTTCTATTTAAAGAAAATAAATACAGCAAACATTTCCTGTTCATCCAATGTTTTTCATCCAATTTTGATAGATATTTTTGCTAGGAATCTTTTGAAGTTCACTACACTGATGTCTGCCTTCTGAAGCTGAAAAATTTAGTCAATCATTTCAATGAAAACAAATGTTAGAAGTCACAGGAAATGTGACAAGACTTGCATACTAGAATACAGACTATGTATAGTAAAGAGACTTTGAGTAAACCTCAAATAACACCCTCAAGTTTATTATCTGATGATTTTTAATAAATAATATAAACAAAGACCTTCTGGTTCTAAAATTATACAATTGGCTCATTTTTTATTTCAAACCTGTATGCTTCCTGTGGCTCTTCATATCCATTCCCTGAGCATTTTAGAGCTGTAATAATTCCTTTCTAAACCCAACTTCCCCTCAGACATGTGAATTTATTGTGTATCTCAAGATTTCTGAGTTGAAATTAATTTTTCATGTATGTGCAATTATGTGAATCATTAAGATTGAAAAGATACTATAAACCAAGGAAAACAGAGAGAATGATGAAGTTATGAGCTCATTAACCTTGACAGGGAGCAATGAACTCTGTCTTATCTCCTAAGATGGAATCTCACAGAGCCCCTGCACATGCTGGTTACTTAATAAACCGTGAATGGAGACAGACATGAGCGAGAGCCTCTAGCTACTGCAGTCTTTGACTCGGCACCAGCATCCTGGTCCAGACAACATTGGGATAATTGATATCTCCCAGGAATATCCAAGAACGTCAGAGAGAGAGAAACTGGCATAACCCAGAAATACTTTGTAATGTTTTTAAATCCATCCAACTAGTAAAGAACAAACAAACAAATTTCTAAAACATAAATATGTGATATCATAAGTCAGGAAAAAAACTTGAGAAAATAGAAAATGTGAGATAATGGTTCCATTTCAGAATACTAGCAGAATCACTGCATAAAATGAATTAGAAATGAATATCAGTGGGGTTTTTTTTGGGGGGGGAAGACAGCTTGTTGTAGATCCTATTATCTTTTTCAAAATAATTATTTCTCTCCTTGTGATATGATTATACATTGCTACCCCTTAGATGTCAGCCTTAATTCTGTATCTTATTTGGCCAATGAAATGGAAGCAATGAGATGGACCCCTTCCAAAAAGAAGCTTTAAGAATCATGCCCTCTTAGGCCCCTGCCATGAGATCAGCATCCCAGATAGAGGCTGATTCTTCAGTCTGGATCCCACAAGGAAGCTGGCACAGAGCAGAGTCACAGTGATTTGGGATACATGGATAGTAGGCGCAAGAAATACAAACTTTCTTTTAAACAAACTTTTTTAATAAACTTTTTTGTAAGCCATCAAGATTTGGGGATGGTTTGTTACCGTAGCATAACTTAGCCTAATCTGACTATTACAGGACTGATAAGATTCCATAGGCCAAGAGCAGGACCAGTGAGCATATTCCAGTAAATACAAATGTAGAGCAACTACTTATTACCTCTAGCCCAAAATCCCAGTACGTATAGGCATGCCACTTTCATCTTTGAATCAAGAGATAACTTCAGGGAGACAGCACCAGACGAGTATTACAGGATACAGCGCAAAGTCAGTGGTTTCTGCATTGTTTACCCTTTCCGGAGCATAAAACTATAACTTTTTATTTCATTAGCTTTTATAGCTTGAAGGAATTGACCACCTAGTACTTCCATTCTCCTGAAGGTAGTGCTAGTGTTGATAAACAATAGTTTTCATTTTCTGTGTTAGCAAAGATTAGGAGAAGGTGACGGGGGAAATTGTGAAAAGAGGAGGAAGGTAGTAAGAATCACAATCCACATACCTAGGCACACGAAAAGTATAACTTTATTTTCTGAAACAATTGAATTTGCCTCTATATTGAACCTATATTTTTGAGCTCCTCTATCATTGGGTCAAGCCACAGTTTTGGAATCTGATATGGGTGCGGGGAGGGGGCTTGCTACGGAAAGTAGGAGAGAAGGTCCTGTATCATCTCATCAGTCCACACAAATTGCCGCTGAGATATTTACCTTACTGCCCCTTAAAGCTCCTTGTCATTTTTGACCAGCAGATGCTCCTGTAGCACACCTGGGATAGTCCTTCATAAGGCTGACTATAAACCTCTTTGCCCAGCTAGCTCTTAACAGCAGTTTTAGCTTAAGGATCTCGCTGCCTCTCAGTTGCACTGCCTGGGAAACACCTCTTTGTTTGATCACACTCACCTTTTCCTCAACTGGGGTTCTCTAGCATAAGGGGATATCCTGCTACCTTTGTGTCTGGGAATAAAAAAATTTTTGGAGCCAGGAAACTTCTACCTTCTCTTGGCTTAAGTTTTTCAAAATAAATGCCAGGAAGAATCATAGTCAATTCTTGCTTTTCAACCAGCCATACTTCTACTCTGAGACAACAGGAAGAAGGCAGAGAACTTGATGGAATGGGAAAAAAAGCAAAAAGGGAAAGACAGGATGGTAAATTTTTTGTTTATTTTTCCTCCCTCAAAAGAGCAAAACCATTGTGGTAGGCAGAATTTCTAGAAATGACCCCTAAGATTCTAGGCCTAATTATTGGAGCCTGTGAATGTGATGAGGCACCACTTCTGTGGTTGTGTTATATTACATGGCACAGTTTACCGTTAAAAAGATTACCTTTAAAAACCACATTTAAGAACAAAATAATGTCATTTGCAGCAACACAGATGGACCTAGAGGTTGTCACACTGAGTGAAGTAAGCCAGAGAAAGATGAATACCGTATGATATTGCTCAAATGTGGAATCTTAAAAAACGGTACAAATAAACGAATTTACAAAACAGAAATAGAGTCACAGATGTAGAAAACAAACTTATGGTTAGAAGGAGGGAAGGTAAGGGAAGGATAAATTGGGAGATTGAGATTGACAAATACACACTACTATATATAAAATAACTAGTAAGGACCTACTGTATAGAACAGAAAACACTTCTCAATACTCTCTAATGGCCTATATGGGAAAAGAATCTAAAAAAGACTGGATGTGTGTATATGTATAACTGATACACGTTGCTGTACAGCAGAAACTAACACATTTTAAATCAACTATACTCCCACAAAAATTAAGAAAAAACAATTCAAGTGGTTCTGATCTAATTACTTCAGCTTTTAAATGCGAAGAGATGTCTCTCGCTGGTGGCAAAGAGGAAGGTAGGAGTCAGAAGATATTGAAAGTATGAGAAGGATTTGGAGAGCAGGTGCTACTTTAAAGATGGAGGGACCTCAAGGAGCTGAGGGTGCGCCCCTGACTGATAACCAATGAGGAAACGGGGACTTCAGACCCACAACGGCAAGTAACTGGCTGCTGTCAACAACTTGAATGAACTTGAAAGAAGATTCTTCCCTAGAACCTTTAGATAAGAGGTCAGCCCAGCCCAGATCTTGATTTTGACCTTGTAAACAGAAAGCCTAGTGAGCCCACCTAAACTTCTGACTCATAGAACTTTGAACTAATACATTTGTGTTGCTTTAATCAGCTGAGGTAATTTGTTACACAGCAATAGAAAACTAATACAACCATATTCCCTGTACTTCACTCCTACAAATAAGGGTGACAAATTCCCTAAGCAATATTAATGCTACTTCAAGGACCATTTCCCTCTTAGTCAAATTCTTTAGTTAACTAATAGTGGTTGCCTTCCTGACCCTTCTTAGAGCATTAAAATAGTGCTTAATAAATCTATATGGTGACTGTGTTTTTTTCTTTTTTAAACTTTCCATACGTGTTCACATTCATTTTATATCCTTGCTTGACCTGAAAAAAAAAAGTTTTTAGGTTAACCATACGAAATTACTAATCCCATCCAGAACAGATTTTCTGCATCTAAGAATGTGGTTCCCCACAATAGTTAATAGAGTTAGGATTACAAAAAAAATTAAAAATTATCTTTTACCAGTGGGTACTTCTAGGCAAGATGCACTGTGGTCTAAATTGCCCCTAGTTTTGAGAATTCAAGTTTAAAAATTAGTTATTTCCTCCATAGTTTAATTCTATAAATCAAAAATATCAAAAACTATATACAATTCAACTCCAAATATAAATAAGTTCATCTCATCTCCCTTTATATGTGCATTTCCTTTGTTTTTATTAAATGGACCTGAAAAGATAAACATTTTTCTATTTCAAAACACCTGAAAAAGTAAAAGCTTATTACTGTTGTTGTTTCTGATTTTTAGCCAACAAAAAGTAGAAAGGTCAAAATAGCTACTTCCATCCTAAGTCACCATTATAAACTTAGAGTTCTTAAGCACCCCATCAGACAGGATTTTCAGCTCTCATCTCCTAAAAAGGACAAGCATTTGGAAGGAACTACCTCATTCAAGGAAGCTTGAAAAGCTCCCAAACTTGTATTCTATAACTCAGGAACGTATCAAAGCCCTATGTGCTGTAAAAATGCTTTTTGATTCTTGAAATGTTGCTTCTATGTAATTCTGAGTCTCTCCCGTCAGTTTGTCAGCAATAAAAGCATCAGTGGTTTGCGTTCACTGAAGTTTTGATCTTTAAAAAAAGTCTTCAAGACACAAAGCTCAGCCAGTACATCTCAATTATTTCACACCTGAGCACTAGCTAACATCCTCTGAAGGCAGTCGTAACTGTCCTTGCTGGATGGCTGGACATGGATTGGTTAATATACAATACAGCTTTATAGAGTAGGCGCTTGAATGTGTGATTTAGGGTGAACAAGGCAGACCCTTTTCCCTTACCAGACTACCAAAGAGTCTGAAAAATCACTGCCCCTTACCCCCTTTCCTACAAAAGTGTTCCTGGCCAAAAAATTTACAGGCTGATACTCTTTTGGGAATTGCAGTTCCTGAAAGCAGGAGTGGGGAAAAGAGGATGAGTCAGGAAAGGAGGGAGAGCAAGCAATGGGGAGAGGGTTACCCAGTTAGTCTCAGTTTTCCACCAAATGCAGCTGAGTGTTCAGTCTCACGAGATGTCTTCACAAAGGAAGTACCAACTACTGTTTCTCCTAACAGTTGACAGGGAGGTGGAAGGGACAAGGATTTATCTGCAGACTTGTTTTCCCCATGGAACACCAAGTCCCTGACACTTCCAGGTTGCAACACACCAGCCAATCTGGCAAAGCTTAGAAAGCCAGATCCCAAGATGCCAATGGCAGCACCTGCATGTATGTAGAGTCAAGTCAGGGGTCAGGTGCAAACTCAGGCACCCCTACCTTCCCACCAGCAGCTACTTGGGCTCAGCAGGTCCCATGGCATCTTGTGCCCCAACAGCAATAAGGAAGGCTCTGGGAAAGAGGTGAGAGGTTCTTAGCACGATGCTTAAGGAAAGGTGGTGTCAGGTCATGCCCATGAGCAATGCGAAGACCTGAGAACAGCTGCCCCAATAGAAGGCAACAACAGCATTCAATGGGCCTTCCCTCTAATGAATATTGAAACCACCCCTTTGAGGTCTGTAAGAATGTACTTGGCTCCAGGCAATATTCTTAGAGATTCTTCCACAATATCACAGAAAATCTTGGCTAACCAAACCCAGGGATCTGCTTAAACTGGCCCAACACAGTATACCACCCCTTGCGACATTCAGATTCACCTTCATTCCCTTCTGAGGAAAAAAAAAGAAAAAGATCTAATTTCTCCCCTCAAGGGGGAACCACTCCTTCCAAGAGGTGGCTAATTTCAGTCACCAAAAGCGACTTAAAGATGGTTAGGAGGCTTAGGTCTAGGGAATTCCCTGGCGGTCCAGTGGTTAGGACTCCTTGCTTTCACTACCGAGAGCATGGGTTCAGTTCCTCGTGAGGAAACTGAGATCCCACAAGCCATGCAGTGCGGTCAAAAAAAAAATGGAAACTAAGTTCTAATCTCCATTAGTAAAACTGGTCATCATGTTATAACTGAAACTCATTACTTCTCTTCTCTACTTGCCATTCTATAGTTCTCATGTCTTCAGCCAACACTTTAGCTGGTCTGGGTTGTTTATCTGGTGAGGTAATACAGACCTCTAACACCAAGGGGTCTGAGCTTTCAGCTGCCTTGTCCTGTCAGACCATGATTGTCCCAACTGTCCATTTAGAATTATTACTGGGCACGGAAGCACCAAAATACATGATTACAAATATTCTTCTTCTTGTCTCTATTATATATCAGGAGGAATACACACACACACACGAGAGGTGGAAAAAGCCACTGAAAATACAAATTTATTGTTTACTGTTTTGCTTAATGCCCACCATCATCACCAACAGCAATAACAGAAACAAGAACAAAATTACATTGCTAAAATTAAGAAACCCTAAAATATCCAACAGAGAGGCTCCATGAAATACAGAAACCAAACACAAAAATATACAAATACTTAACCATAGGCAAATTTGTTGTAATATGTGGTATAGCCTACTTATAGAAGGAAAGATATGATTTGGGATATTCAAATTTCTATAGTAGTTTACTTATTAGATTTACAAATACTGCACTGGAGCATCATTTTGACACTATCTATTGAATCCTTAATAGAGAAGTAGGATGCAAGTGAAACAATGTCATACTAATAACTTCATGTTTCTTCAAAAAAATATCTTTTGGATTTAATACAAGATATATCTTTCACTAAAAGAAATTCTATAGCAAGGCAATGATTCAGCTTAGTACACCTGAACACAGGAAATAATGACTACAGTTTTGTAGAAATCCAGAATATTTCCACATAAACCACTATGGACAGTGAGAATGTACTTTTGGGGGTTTTTTTTGGTTGTATTTCATTAAGCAGTAGAATAAAATTACAGCCTTACTAATAAACTTAAATTTCTGAAACGCTCAATAGCTCCCTTGGAAATAGTTGAACTGGGCTTTGATTCCCTGATTAGTACAGAATGTGTGAAAGGAAAGGATGCACAGCAGGTAGAAGAGAAATAAAAGCATGTCTCAGCCAACTAAAATAAATTGTTCACAAATAGTTAAGAATCATTAGCTAGAGCCCCTAATTAGAATTCTAATCCAAAACCAACGTCCACTTTTCTTCTTTAACCCAGAGACGTGAACACTTCAATCTTTTATTCCAACAAGTTTCCATTCAACCTTTCAGTGTTTTATGTGGAACAATTTTCCAATCTACTGTGTTGTTTGTTTCCTTGTTTTATCATTTTATTTATCAACTGCAAGTTTACACAAAACATCTAGAAAATCCAAAATCACTTAAGAAAAACAATCTCAAAGGTAACCATTACCAAACACAACATGCTGCAGCTTCTCCCAGTTGCACACATTTTATTTGTGATGAGAGTACATGATAGGCCATTAGAGAAGAAGAAAAAAAAAATACCTGGAACAGCTAAAACAATTATACAGTGTAATGGTTTCATCATCGTCATTTCGCTGGCTCATATCTGCGACTATAGTGAATCTGCTGCTAATTAAATAGGGACATCATGGGAAATAAAACATCTGGACCAAAATCATGGCTGAGGTTCTCATCACAAACATTATCTATTAGACTTTCTTTTCACTTGACAAGGCTTCATGAACGGATATTTTTCTTCCTTAAAAAAAATTCTGAAACAAGGACTTCATTCCCATAAATATCTAGTTATCTGTCTCCTCCTATAATGGGATATAATAATATATACGTGTTTCAAATTAGTTCTGTTAAAATATTTTTCCTCTGATAATTTAGAAAACGAATCTCATTTCGCATCTACTTCTGGGGACAACATCTGAGCTCTTTTTCATCTTTGTAATTCCTTTAGTTCTGATCACTGTAATTTTTAAGAAGGTTCTTCCCAGGTAATTTTTTGGCAGCCTGGTGACACAGATATCTTAGAGTACCCTCCTTAAAAGAATTTTGAAATCATCTTTACCCAGCACCAGCAAGATAGAACGTTGCTGAGGTCTATATTAATGTTGAAGAATAAAACATACACACAAAAAAAATGCCAAATTGTTCACTGTAAGAAAAACAAAAAAGCGCAGTTCCTTATTTTGTACTGAGAGGATTCAAGAATGGAGGAGAACTTAAGATATGTCATGGTGGGGAGGGGTGCTATAGGATTTCTACCTCTCAAGCCAATCATTCAATACAATTATGAAATGTCAAAGTCCTCAAAAAAACATGGTCTAATCCTTCCCCTCCCTCCTCCATTCATACAAAGGGCCAATTTTACAATTACCTTCAACTGCGGTCAGTTACCTTCAATCAGATTTTTCAAGGTATGTGTTTCATCTGCATTACTTCAGCTAAATGTAATATTTTATCTATTCACCAAAAAACCATGGGATGCCTAAATCCTGGCATTGTTCTTAATGTACCACTCAACACAAGTCTGTCCTACACATTACATAAACAAAGAACCAACACATGTGAAGTTTTGTTGTTGTGTCTTCCTACTTGAAACAGAAAGAGTTCATAGGTGAATAAAGTGCCTAAACTTATGGAGTTTATATTCTACCTGAGAAGAAGACTGATTCATAAATAAAAAATTAAGTTGCAACGTGATCCAAGGAGAAAGGGAAGTTTTTTGTGCTGTTTTTCAGAGATTCATGATGAACATTGAATCAATAATAATGACACACTCATTTTTATTGTTTATAATCACTAAAAAAAATAAGTATATAGAAGGAATGGGCAAACAGTATGTTTGTTACCCTTTGACATGCTACCTTTGCTTTTCACCCACAGTGTTAAAGATTTTTTGTTTTATTTTGTTTTCCCTGGAAATATAAAATTCAAATACCTCATTTGGGTATACCATATACTAGATCAGACAAAATCAAATTTTCAAGATGCAAGCGGGCAAGGTACCAGTGTACAAGTGGATAAATATATAACTTAATATTATACAGGGGAAGTGTAGTAACTCCAGCAGAACTCGAGCCTTTTCTGGGAGTAGATAATATCTAATTCAGTTTCTACCGGATTTTTTTCACACATAATATTGACAAAACAATAAAAACTTATAAGAAATACTGAGGCATGAAAACATGACCCCAAATAAGAGGGAAAATAGTCAATAGAGGCATACCCAGAGAAAACCCGGATATTAAAATTAGCAGGCAATTTTTAAGATAAGCATTATGAATGCATTAAGTATGTTAATGTGGATAAGATAAATAACATGTGTGAACAGATGGGAAATTTTAGCAGGAAAATAGAAACTGAAAGGATGACCCAAAAGAAATTCTAGAACTGGGAAATATGATGTTAGAAATAAATAAATCATTAGATAAGTTTAAGAGAAAAAGAAAAGGTCAGTGAATTCAAATACAGGTTAATAGAAAGCATTCAAATAATAGTACAAAAATAAAGAACAGGAAAAAACTGAACAAAGCTTCTGATATTGGTAGGACACTATGAAATCATGTAATTCATATGTAACTGGAGTCACAAAATGAGAAAAAAGGAAAAAAAATAATAGCTATCTTACACAAACTCTTTCATAAATAGAGGAGGAAACAATTTCCAATTTATTTTACAAAGCCAGCATAACTCCGATACCAAAACTTGATAAAAATATTACAAGAAAATAAAATAAAGCAATATTCCAATGATCAAAGGTGGGAAAGTCCTTTAAAAATATTAGCAAATCAAACCCAACAATGTGTAAAAGAAATAATAAAATGGATAATAAACAGAAAAAAAAATTTAATCATGTGATCATCTTAATAGAGGCATAAAAGCATTTGAAAAACTTAACACCTATTTGATAATTTTAAAAAACAAACATTGGCAGCAAACTAGAAATTGGCACCTCCTTAACCTGATAAAGGGTACCTAAGAATAACATCATACTCGATGCTGAAAGACTAGATGATTTTCTCCTAAGATCAGAAACAAGGCAAAAATGTTCACTCTCACTGCTTCTATTTAACACTGTACTAGATGTTCCAGCCAGTAAACAAGGCAAGAAAATGAAATAAAAACTATTAGATAGGAAAGAGAAAAGTTAAAAAATTTTTATTTCTAAATGACATGATTGTATACTTAGAAAATCCCAAGAAGACTTTTTTAAAGTTACTAGAATAATGAATTTAACATGTTCTCAAAACTCAGTTGTATTTCTATATAGTAGCAATAAACAATACAAAAATAAAAATTTTAAAACAACACAATTTACAATATTACCAGAAAATGTCAACTATCTAGGAAAAAAATCTAACAAGAGATATGAAAGACTTCTAGACAAAAAATAATTTGAAATGGATCATAAACATAAAAATAAAAGCCATAAGTTTTCTAGAAGAAAAATAAGAATATTTTTGTGACCTTGGTGAAGGCAAAGACATCATAGGCAGAATAATATAAAAACCACTAATCATAAAGCTAAAAGTTTAATAATCAGACTTCATAAAAACTAAAAAATTCCACTTATCAAAAAAACTATTAACAAAATAAACAAGCAAACTACAGACAATACTATACATATTATATATATTATTTTTGTCATGTACGAGAAATAATAAAAGTAAATTAAAAATTTCAATTATAATGGAGGTTAGTATATGACAAAAATGATATCAAAATTTATATTTTAAACCCTATGATTCAATAATTTAAAAAGACCAACAACCTAATTAAAACAGGTAAAATATTTGAACAGACACTGCAGAAAAGAAGATAAAGGAATGGCCAATAAACATATGAAAAGGCATTCAATAGCATTAGTCATCCAGAAAATGCAATTTAAGGCCACAATAAGATATAATCACCTGCTAGAATGGCTAAACTAGTAGACAACAGTAAATGCTGGCAAAGATATTATGAAGCCATTAGATGGGAGTATAAAATATCACGACCACTTTGGAAATACCATATGACCCAACAATATCAATTCTAGATATTTACAGCCCCCCCAAATGTTTAAAGTATGCTCACCAAACAAACAAAAAACCTGTGAAAGAATAATGATAAATGTCTCATTCATAATAGCTTCAAACCAGAAACAACTCAAAGGTTTACAATAGAAGCACAGATTAACTGTGATACGGTCACACAATGGAATACTACTCAGCAATGAAAAGGAATGAACCATCAGTACATGCAACAACATGAATGAATCTTAAAACATCATTAGATAAAAGAAGCCGGATCAAATGAGCCCATGTTAAATTATTTCATTCATATACAGTCCAAAAACAGGCAAAACTAATCTATGGGGATTGAAATCAGACACTAGTTTTTCTGCAGGTTGGGGGTTGACTGCAAAGGGTTACAAAGCAGCTTTATGGGATGATGGATTGTTCTATATCTAAATTTGAGTGGATGTCACATAGGTATAGAGAATTGTCAAAATGCATCAAACTATACCGTTAAGGTCTGTGAATTTTATTAATGTAAATCATGTCTCCATAAGAGTAAAAAAGATGAGAAATGCATAAGAAAACAGTGTTAGGAAAGACCACTGTATCTGAGAGTGTGCCAGACACAGAGCAAGAATCATCATGCAAAGTTTAACAAACAGCGGCCATATGCAAAACACTCACGAGAGGTAAAAAGTAAAGCAGTCGCTAAGATTAAAAAACTTGGCCGCTCAGGATCGGAACCCGCGAGACACAGAAACTGGGGCAGAAGTGAAGACAGAGGTGCGGCGGACCACATCAGTCCCGCAGCTCACAGCCCATACAAGCTTTAAAAAATAATAATAAAATAAAGTTAAAAACTTAAATTATAATGGAGGTTCACCATTAGCACCATGCTATATTTATATAATCCACCATGCTATATTTATATAATCCAAGAGCCTCTTCAGTTAAAACTATCACCTGTTGAGTGCCAGTTGTCTGATTCCATTAAGCGGAATCAGTCAAGAGGAGGCCAAAGGTCAGGTAAGCAATTAGTCACACATCTCATGAGAAGAGGCAGCCAGTCCAAGAACAGACCTGGAGTTTACCGTGTTGGGTAAAGGGTCCAGACAGATAGGCAGATTTCTCCTCACTGTGTGGGAGAGAAATCAGAGGTCTTCTAAGAAGTATGAGGCTAGGGAAGCGCCAAGAAAGGAGAGGATTGCTTATCAAAAAGCTACTACCTCGGGCTTCCCTGGTGGCGCAGTGGTTGAGAGTCCGCCTGCCGATGCAGGGGACACGGGTTCGTGCCCTGGTCCGGGAAGATCCCACATGCCGCAGAGCAGCTGGGCCCATGAGCCATGACCGCCGAGCCTGCGTGTCCAGAGCCTGTGCTCCGCAACGGGAGAGGCCACAACAGTGAGAGGCCAGCTACCGCAAAAAAAAAAAAAAAAGCTACTACCTCATAGTAAGGTGGGGTTTGCTTTGTCAGGGCCAACGTGCACACCTAATTCGACACGACTTCCATACATCCCGAGGGGCAAGACCCCCAGCTGTATCTGATAACTCCTTATCAGCTCAGACTTGCCATTTGGAATTTCAAGGCCTGTCTGGTCACTGCCTCTATTTTCCTCCTTATTTCTTGTCTCCAACAGGCTGTTTCATCAGTGTTCTTCCTGACACCAAACTTCCATTAGACTTTCTGGATTCTTCTGGAGTTCTTTGACTTTGCCTGTGACCTGTCTAAGTCATTGTCAGCTCCCTCACAGAAAGGGGGCTTTTCCACACAGATATTGTGGTTCTACTGCTCTTGACCATGCCTCTGCCTCTTGCACCTGGAAGTAGTTCGTCTGCATTAGTCTGCCCTCAGCGGGGCCTGCCTCCCTTTATATCTGAGGCTCTATATTTTCCATACATTTTTAAAAATCAGTTTGGGGCCTTAAGTGAGTTTGCCATAACCCTTTACCAGAGAAATCTACTCCTGCATTTATCATTCACCAGCATTGGAAAAGCTAAACATTCACAGCCTTGCGCTATCTTTATCCTTCCTTTCCCTCAATTTCTGTTTTCAAACAGAAATCTCCTTATTTACCATCTTCAGTGAGAGCCAAAATGGCACTTGTAGGGATTACGGCCGTGAGAGTCTCAGGGGAAATCTTAGCAGGTGACATGTCTTCCAGTGCTAGAGATAAGCTTCAGCAATAACAGAAGCTTCCTGAGAAGAGCTTTCACCCAGCCGGCCCTCAACCTGGACCTCACATCAGCCTGGGACCACACCCAAGATGTCCTAACTGGAACAGGAGCAAAGGGTTATTCTTCTGCAGGCTCAGTAACAGCCCTTGGCTGTGTGTATTCTACAAAATTAAGCTTGTCCCTAATAACTAGATGCCTTTCTGTACGTTCTTAAGCAGATTAAAAGGCTCCAGGTCTTTTTCAGAGCCCTTTGCACTGGTGTGTGCAGTGGCCTGGCCCCCATCAGCAATGCAGGATTCACCCTGTACCTCAGCAATGACCAGTATGATTCTTTGGCCGTCCTATATCACATAACGCGAACTTCTTGTTGCCAGCTTTATTTCTTTTTTTTTTTTTTTTTTTTTGATGTGGACCATTTATAAAGCCTTTATTGAATTTGTTTCAACATTGCTTCTGTTTTATGTTTTGGGGTTTATTTCTTTGGCCACGAGGCATGTGGGATCTTAGCACCCCGAACAGGGATCAAACCCACACCCCCTGCATTGGAAGACGAAGTCTTAACCACTGCACCACCAGGGAAGTCCCCCAGCTTTAATTCTTGACACAGTTCATCTCCCTCCCCACTCAAAAAGGGGTACCAAGTCTTCCAATTATACCATTAAAGGAAAAATATTGAGAGAACTAAAAGAAAGCAAGAGAGAGAAAAGGAATGGTTAAAAAAAGACTTCTAATACAAGTGGCCTTAAAAAGAGGATGGTAGGCCACCTTGCAAAACATACTTCTAACAGCCTATTAAGGAAGTCAGTATGAATCTAAGCCTACAAGCTCAAGTATGCAAGAGTGATAACCCTCTTTATTTTTAAATAATTTAATGGAATTTCTCTTTCCAAGAAGAACATTAATCTTCATCAACATGGGGTCCCACACTCTCCTTCAGGTTTATAGCAAGGTTCCCAGAGGTACTCAGGGTATTCAGGCACTGAGGATGGCCCACCTGATTCTTGAGTCAGTCCGGATCTTATCCAGGATGTATCTGCTGAGGCCTCCATTTCAGGTCTTGCCCATCTTTCTATGGATCTTCACTTCATCCTGTCTAAAGGGAATATTTCCATTCCTGTGGCTTCCTCTACTAAATGTGGACCAGCTATTGGGATATGAAATAACCTGCTGCTTCAGGCTGGATCACAGGCCTCTAAGGGGGTCTGTTTAATAGAGCCAAGAAGACATTCCCTACCTGGGACCTTGTCCTCTCCAGAACCCCGCCCCCCCATAAGAAGCACACAAGACACCTCTGCCCTCTGACCCACAGCTCCTTCGGCTCTCCTCATCTGTTTTGCCATTTGCTTAAGGCAGACACTGACAGAGAGGAAGAGGAAGACAGAAAGATGAAGTTGAAGAAGAAAAGCCTGCAGATTCCAATTCTTACTATCAGAGTGGGTCAGACTCCAGAACATACGCTAACACGGAAGTTGTCTCATTTACAAACTGCACTGCATAAGAAAGATTTAGGAAAATTCTGCTATTCAGAGTAAAATTTTATGTCTGTCAATTGGCTTTATAATTATATACCCAAGACTCACTTAAAAACAACATGAGAGTACTTCCCTGGTGGTGCAGTGGTTAAGAATTCGCCTGCCGATGCAGGGGACACAGGTTCGAGCCCTGGTCTGGGAAGATCCCACATGCTGTGGAGCAGCTAAGCCTGTGCGCCACGACTACTGAGCCTGTGCTCTAGGGCCCGCGAGCCACAACTACTGAGCCAGTGTGCCACAACTACTGAAGCCTGTGCGCCTAGAGCCCGCGCTCCACAGCAAGAGGAGCCACCACGATGAGAAGCCCGTGTACCACAACAAAAGAGTAGCCCCCACCCACTGCAACTAGAGAAAACCCACGCTCAGCAACAAAGACCCAACGCAGCCACAAATAAATAAATAAATAAATAAATAAAAACATGAGCTGGTCCAATGCTTGAAATAACAAATGGGAGATATAGGAACTCATTAAGGACACAGTTGTGGAAAGAAAACAAGAGAAAAGTATAGAGAGAGAGAGAAGCAGGGCCCCCAAGAATCTCAACTGGGGAAAAAATGCTCCACTCCCTAGGAAGGACAAATTGGCGAAAATCATGCACATGGATGGGTCCTCAAGTGTGGTTTCATTTTGGATCACTGAGCCTCAGGGACTTGTACGGGTTTCCTCCCTTCTGTTCTCACAGCCTTGGGTAGAAGCAAAATAAAAAGCCACAGGGATTAAATGTATCAGAAAGAGTGATTTGCTAAGTGCTATAATGCTTTTGGAAATGTAGTGAGAAGGGTGATTTGTAGTTTCACCAGAATATCTCTGGTGCTTTTCACTCACGAAAAACCATGAAAAAGAGTTAAATATAGTAACACATATATCATTCTTATCAGACTTTTAAGACATGAATATACACACATAAACTTGGTACAAAATTTCAGCAACATTTTCCCTGCCGAAGGCAAGAAATGGCTAGAGCTTCCCTCTGCCAACTATTTGCCACAGTGTGTGACTGTCATACAATCAGGTTTTCTAACACCTGCACACACACAGTTCCAGGTAGTCCTGATAACAGACCAGCCGAAGGCTGAGAGGCTCTTGCTTGCCACCGGTTAAATAATTACTTCTTTTGTTCATTGATCATTTCAGAGTTTGATCCAATTACCGCATAATTTCTGCTCTCATTCAGGAAATTTACAACACCCATATAGTCTCAGACTGACAGCGGGTAGAGATACTCTGCTCTGCAAAGCCCTAACAGGTCGTTAATTCTTTTCAAGCAGACCATTTTCTGATTAAAAACTTTTGAATTTCTAGTTAAATACTCAGGAAGTATCTTCAGAGAAAGACTCTGTCATGTATCCAGTGCCATTACTGGGGCTACAGATCGGTTCCTTCTGGGTAGAGTTCCTTGGGGCTCAGTTAGAAACCTCTTTTTATTTTCTCTACAAATGCTCAAGGCCTACGTTTGCACACAGTTCATTTGCATTTTTATGCGGATGAACCCATTTTGTATGCCAGGGAGTCATCTGTGGATTTTGCACAGTATAATTTTTAGAATGCATTTAACGTAATGAAGGCTAGATTGCTAGATATTAAAGTACAGAGGTTAGTATAAAATATTTGAAAATCCGTTTCATCTAGACATATGAAACTGAGAAATATTTTATCTTTCTCCTTGAAAACAGAAATCTATGCAATTCGGACAGAGTATATATTTATCTAAATGAGAGAGAGAGAGGAGGAGAAAGAGAGACCCAAATACTTGATTTGTTCTTTTATAAAAGAGTAGCTGTTTGTAAAAATTCAATAAAAAAATAATGAAGTTATACTGAGGCACGGAAACAGAAATACTAAAGTTGCCAGAATTCTACAACTGCTATAGAAACCCCTTGGTGAAAGATATTTAAAATTAACCAGAAAACATGACAAGTAGCGATAACACAGAGGAAATTAGTGTGGATTCTTTCCCAAAAGGAATAGAGGGGAAAACGGGAAGTATGAACATGGTTGCCATGAGGGAGCTAGAATTTTTTTCAGTAGCATTACAGTATGAATTGTAAGGAATAATTCATTCATCTAGTCAACATATATCGAGTCCCCATGCATACAAAGTAACTGTCAAGTTACTATCAGAACTCAAGGATGAATAAGACACAGTCCCTGTTCTAAGCTTGTGAAAAATGGACAATAACCATGAAGAATTGCCAATACTTTCCATAGCCTGTGTTTCCTGATTTTTAGCTCTAGTTTTCCATATGAGAAACTCTCTGAGTAGTGGTGCCTCAATGTTCAAAATAGGGTGTGGGGACCAGCAGCATCAGAATCACCTGGACATTTGTTAGAAAAGCAGTCTCTGGGCTTCCCTGGTGGCGCAGTGGTTGAGAGTCCGCCTGCCGATGCAGGGGACCCGGGTTCGTGCCCCGGTCCGGGAGGATCCCATATGCCGCGGAGCGGCTGGGCCGCTGAGCCATGGCCACTGAACCTGCGCGTCCGGAGCCTGTGCTCCGTAACGGGAGAGGCCACAGCGGTGAGAGGCCCGCGTACCGCAAAAAAAAAAAAAAAAAAGAAAAGCAGTCTCAGGCCCCACCCCAGATCTACTGAATCAAAATCTACACGTTACCAAGATTCCCAGGTGTTTTGTATGCACAGTAAAGTCTGAGCAAGCACTGGTCTAGTGCTGTTTGCCAACATCTTTAATTCTGCCAAACCTCTATTTCAAAGCAATTAATTTCCAAATTATAAATAATACCCCTTAAAAAAAAAAACACTTTGATTATACTGTTTCTTGCTCAAAATCCTTCAGTAGTTTCCCAACATTCTCACTTTGGTCCTCATGGCATTCCACGGTCCAACCCCTACTTACCTTTGCTCCTGACAGATGGCATGTGTACACACACACAAACACCCCTCAGGAATCTGGCATCACCATCCCCAGATGCTCCTTGAATTCACTTTTACCTGGCATTTTTGTTCATTGGATCACCTTAGCTTCAAACAATGCTTCTCAATTTTAGCGGCCCATTAGAAACCCTTGGGAAGGATTTAAAAATCCTGGTACTCAGGCTTCACCCCAGATCAAGTTAATCAAAATTGCTGGAGGTACAGCCCACATGTTATTATTTTCACAGCCAGAGTGATTCCAAAATACAAGCAAGGTTGTGAACCACTGGCCTAGAAAATCTTCCCTTCTCCCCATCCATGTTCTGAAATCCTACCTATTCTTCAACACAGAGATCAAGTGCCCCATGTGCAGCCCCTGATCATCCCAGCCTGTTGTTGTGATCTCTTCCTTACAACTCACCGACACCTTTTCCTCAGGGCTTTTGCTTTGCAAATTGCAACATAGTAAGTAGCACACAGGTGCTTACACATAGTAGATGCTTCATTTTTTAAAAATAAATAATAGGTTGTTTAAATTTGCCACTGAATACCCGGAGAAAGGCTGGAGGCAAAATGTGATCTCATCTCCCAATAATGATAAACTTGCATGATACAACAGAGCACAGCAGGGAGTGGGACACTAAAAGCACACACAGGAATACGACAATGGAGGAGGAATAAGGGAGCAACAGGAGGCAGGAGGGCTCCCTCCAGAGTCGGATCCCCCTCCTACCTAGTTCAGGTGATGGCAGTGTCACCATACAACCTCGTTGTCAAAGTCAAGAAGACACCTGTTCTTCACTCTTGTTTTCTTCATTATTTGTCTCCCTCTACTATGTAAGGTGAAGGAGGGCAGTGAACTTTGTTTTATTCGCTGATGGAATTCCCCATTGTCTGGAGGAGCGTGTAGCACAGAAAATGTGAGATGGTTAATTTTATTTGTCAACTTGGCTGGGCCATGGGTGCCCAGATGTTTGCTGAAACATTATTCTGATTGTGCCTTTGAGAGGATTTCTGGATGATATTACCATCCGAATGAGTACATTGAGTAAAGACCAGTGCCCTCCTCAATGTGAATGGCCTGAATAGAATAAAAAGGTTGACTAAGGAACAACTTGCTCTATATGCCTGACTGTCTCTAAGCCAAACACTAGCCTTCTCCTGCCTTCGGACTCTGACTTGAACTAGAACACATACCATCAGCTCTCCTGGATCTCAGGCCTTCAGGCTCAGACTGGAAATACACCATCGGCTCTGCTGGGTCTCCAGCTTGCCAACTTCAGATCTTGGGACTTCTCAGGCTCCAATATCATTGGAGCCAATTCCTTATAATAAATCTCTGTAATATGTGTAATATGTATGCGTAATATGAGCAAATGTATATATATATATATATATTCATATAAATTCATTCATCCTTTGACTATATTTCTCCGGAAAATCCTGATACACATTTTGGTACTGAGAGTGATTCTAGAAGAATAAAATGTTAAAGTTGAGTTTCCTGATTTGGTCGTAGAGTTCTGGAATTGACTCTCTGATCTGATTAAGGATGCTAATGACTAATGACTATGAGCACTGATAGTCTATGGTGTCAACTGTTTATAGAGATACAAAAACTCTGCACTGGATACTCTTAATCCACCACTTAAAAGAAGCAAGGGGCTAGGTGACTCTGTATATTATACTTTTGGACATTTCAGGAAAACTGACAAAAAGGACGTTGATTGGTTGGTCCCAGCGCCACTGGACAAAATAGTGAAAGAAAACAAGGAGCTCAGGGATTCTAATTCCCAACTCAAGGTCTGCATAAATAACTTAAGAGCTTCTATGAGTTCCCTGAAGGAGGGTCTAATCTCCTATAGCCACAGGGCTGGAATTGCTGCTCATCAGATGCAGAACTGCATCCTGCAAGGCAGCGGTACCCAACATTTTTGGCACCAGGGACCGGTATCATGGAAGACAATTTTTCCACAGACTGGGGGTGGGGTGGGGGAGATGCTTTTGGGACTATTCAAGCACATTACATTTATTTTTCCCTTTATTTCTATTATTTTACATTGTAATATATAATGGAATAATTATACAATTCACCATAATGCTGACAGGAGGCAGAGCTCAGGCAGTAATGCAAGCAGTGGGGAGCGGCTGAAATATGAATGATGAAGCTTCGCTTGTTCCCCTGATACTCACCTCCTGCTGTGTGGCCCGGTTCATAACAGGCGACAGGGTACTGGTCCGTGGCCCAGGGGTTGGGGACCCCTGCTGCAAGGGGATGAATTACAATGCAAGGTGATCTCCCAGCCTCGGGAGGTGTCTACTGTTAAAGCAAGGGCATTGATTGAGAAAGAATGGGATCCTATAAGTTGGGATGGGGACATATGGAAAGACCCTGATGAAGCTGAGGACACTGAGCCCCTAAATTCTGATGAGTCTTCTTTGCCAGTGGAAGATAGTTCCTCACCCCTAGCAGAAGCAGCCTCCCCATAGCCAGTAGTAGTGGCCCTTTCACTCACAGTGATCTCTACAGTCTTTCCATACCAGTCTGAGGGAACTAACCCTGCATTGACTGAGGAAAATGTAATGGCCTCTTCTGAGGTAGTTGCCATGCACAACAGTGCTGACTCTCCTCAGGACCCACCCCCACCATGATCTTTGCCTCTAGAACTATAACTAGACTCAAGTCCCAGCAGGTCCCTAAAAGTAAGGTACAATGTGTGACCCATGAGGAGATGAGTGACACTCTAAGAGAACTACTTGAGTTTTCTAATTAATACAGACAGTAATCTAGGGAACATATATAGGAAGAGGTTGCGGGATAATGGTAGAAGGAATATAAAATTGATCAGGCTGAATTTATTGAAATGTGTTCTGCATTTGATGTTGTTGTTTGAGGAGCTAGGAAAAGCTCTAACATTTTCTTTGGTTGGTTGGTTGGTTGGAACACAGACCAAAAGGTGGTCCACAGTGAGCAAACTAGAAATACCAGACCTGCCTTGGTTTCATGTAGAGGAAGAGATTCAAACGCTTAGGGCAGATTTGTCATTTAAGACCTACTCATCCCACTTGGAGAGTCCAGAAGACATATCTTTTACCACTACTATGAAAAATACATTTGTGATCGAAGCCATGGCATCCTTGAAGAGTTCTGTGATCACTTTCCACTGTAGGCCAGACCTTACAATGGGAACTACAGTCACTAAATTGGGAAACGTAAATGCAATGGGAGTAATGAGATCCTGGGATGGTAGGAGCTAAGTGGCAGCACTCAGTCACAAAGGCAAGGGGACACAGTTACTGTAATCAACAGCAGGGTCAAAGCAGCAATCAGAATAGTATGATTTGAGCAGATCTATGGCACTGGTTGGTTGACCACGGTGTTCCTAGAAGTGAAAAAGATAGGAAGCCTACTAAAATTGTACTCAGTCTGTATAAACAGAACAATACTAGGCCAAGTGAACAGATGTCTTACCAGAATCATATAAACAGAGAGTCACTGTCCCTCAATCAATTCCCAAACTTGAGCCAATTAAGAGACCCAGAATCCCTTGAATGAAAGGGAGGCTGGTACCCTGGTATGCAATTATTGATCTAGCAAATGCTTTTTTCTCTGTACCTGTTTAATAAAGACCATCAGAAGCTGTTTGCTCCTAGCTAGCAAGGCCAGTAATATACCTTCATTGTCTGACATCAGGGGTGTATCAACTCTCCAGCCCTATGTCATAATATAGTTTGCAGGGGTCCTGATTGCCTTTTCCTTCCACATGATATCACACTGGTTCATGAAATCAAGGATATTATGCTGATTTGACCTAGTGAGCAAGAAGTAGCAACTAGTCTAGACTTATTGGTAAGACATGTATGTGCCAGAGGGTGGGAAATAAATCCAACAAAAGTTCAAGAGCCTTCAACCTCAGTGAAATTTCTAGGTGTACAGTAGTGTGGGGCATGTTGAGACATCCCTTCTAAGATGATAAGTCCTTGCATCTGGCCCCTCCTACAACCAAGAAAGAGGCATAATGCCTAGTGGACCCCTCTGGATTTCAGAGGCAGCATATTCTTCATTTGGGTGTGTTACTCTGGCCCATTCACAAGTCTCCCAAAAAGCTGCTGGTTTCGAGTGAGGCCTAGAAAAAGTGAAGGCTTTGCAACATCCCATAACTTAAATAATATCGCATTATTTAAGTTATGCATATTATTTAAGTTATGGGATATCAAGAAGATCCATAAACATCACTTCAGGACTTTAATTCCTCTTCTGGGGGTAGGGGTTAGTTTGTTTTCAGTTGTCTACAGGTGGTTATACCATGTTGGGCAGAATTATGACCTTGTTAATTGTCTTTATTTGGAGATTAAGTATGATTTAAGGAGGTGTCAAGTTGACAAGGGGTGGACTTTTGGTGGTTAATTTTATGTGTCAACTTAATGGGGTCACAGGTGCCCAGATATTTGGTTCAACGTTATTCTAGGTGCATCTAAGAAGGTGTTTCTGGATGAGATTAACATTTGAATCAGTAGACTGAGTAAAGATTTCCCTCCCCAGTGTGAGTGGCCCTCATCTTTTGAACACCTGAATAGAACAGGAAGAGTAAGGGTGATTGACACTTTCTGCCTACTGTTTTCAAGCTGGGCATCCTCCTCTCCTGCCTTTAGGCTTGGACTGAAAGCCAGAGAGCTGAAGTATAAGTTCCAATCTAAGTCCAAGTCTCCTGCTTGCCAGCTGCAGATCTTGGGATTTCTCAGCTTCTATAATCACATTAGCCAACTCTTTGTAATAAATCTATTTGTACATAAATATATACCCTATTAGTTCTGTTTCTCTGGGGGACACTGACTAATGCAGAAGGTGCTCAGTAAAAAATTGTTGAGTGGATGAATGAGTGAATGAGCGAATCCTGACTGCTTCTGACTTAGTTCAAGCTTCCACTGTCTCTCACATGAATAGTTTTATATTTCTTCTTGGCTTTGATAAATAAACACACACACACACACACACACTCTATTTATGCTTTGAAGAATTGATCTTTTGGAACACCAGTATGACCTCTGTGACCACAGTTTCCCTCCAGCTTAAAATTAAATGTTCCTCATTATCTGCCCCCACAGAATAAAGTTCAGTTTTGTAAACATATTACAAAAAGCCTTGTATCACCTAACCTTGAGATGTATTCAGCCTCATCTTTAGTACTTTTCACCCTGCCCTTTTCATTGCAATACGAATTGCTTTACTGTCACTTTCTCTAACACTCAAGGGCCATGCTCATCTCTGTCCTTACATATAAGGTTGTCACTGCTTAGAATGACTCCCTGCCCCTCATCCACCTGGAAAACTCCTTTTCATTGTTCAAAACAAAGTTTAGTGATGACTCCTCCAAAAGCTTTTATCTTCCAAAAGAAGGTTAACCACTATCTTGTTGATACTGACCCTGTAGATTTAGCATACTTCTACATTTTCCTTAATTCTACTTTTTTATACTTTTATTGGTTATGTGAGTTAGAATCCTCTAAGCTACAAAAACTAGAATGTCATTACTATCTTAAACCAATCACAATTCATCACCTGGGGTTGGCAAAATGAACAAAATTGGGATTCTATAAACTGAAGAGGGGAGAGTGACTATAGGATAAGTAACCAACACACTGGTCTCTATGTCTTTCTCTCCATTGAAAAGCAAAGCCCATATCATTTCATCTTCTGGCCAAAGTCCATAGAACAATGCTGACTATTGAATGTATGGAATTGAATTCTGAAGCTCACCTAGGAAAAACCCTAGTTAAAACAATTTTATAAGCAGCTGGAGTAAAGGCCTTTAATTTCCCTTTGCCTCAGTTTTCCCATCTGTAAAGTAGAGGTAATACCTGTAGACAAAGAATGTTGCCTGCCATTTCAGTAAACAAAGGATATTGCAGCCACCAAGCCATCACCCACCGCAACTGCCTCTAATGGTGCACCCTGAGGAGAATTCAGGATGGAGAACAATAGGATACTGGCCATAGATAGTTAAGATGCATATCAAAAGAATGATTTCAATAAGCCCAGACTCTTGCATTTTCCCATGCATAGAAAAGCACAAAAATCATTAACTTGAGGTGTCTGTTTTTGTGATTGGTAGTAATTCTTGATGTTTGACTACATGTGTTTTTTCTTTCAGTTCCTCCCTTACCTCTTTGCAACAGCCCCTCAGAGCTTTCTGAGACCTTGTATCCCAGGTTATAGTCCTCAGTAAGTCCACCAAATAAAACATAATTCTCAGCGTTTAGGTTGTGCATTTTTTTTTCAGTCGACATACCTCTTCAATCCCTAGAATTTTTTTGAAAAGCATTTAATTTAAATCTAGTCATTGTTATGATACATGAGAACACAAAGCATGAAGATACACATCAAAAAATCTAAACCACTATGTTTTTTAGCAAGAAGAAGGAATTGTTATCATATGATTAATACACCAGTATTTATGGAGCACTTACTTCTGGCAGACAAACTTTACTGCTGTATTATTTTGCTAAGGCTGCCATAACTAAGCACCATAGATTGCATGGCTTAAACAATAGAAACTGATTGTCTCACAGTTCTGCAGGCTAGAAGTCCAACATCAAGGTATTGACAGAGTTGGTTCCTTTTGAGATCTGTGAGGGAAGGATCTTTTTTAGGCCCCTCCACTTGATTTGTAGAGAACTGTCTTCTCCCTCTGTCTCTCTTCACATAGTCTTCCCTCTGTGCATGTCTCATGTCTGAATTTCCTCTTTTTACATGGATATCAGTCATACTGGATTAGAGCCCACCCTAATGACCTCATTTTAGCTTCATTATCTCTGAAAACACTCTCTCTTCAAATACGATCACATTCTGCGGTACTGTGGTGTTAAAACTTCAACATATGAATATTGAGGGGGGCCCCAAGTCAACCCATAGCACATGCATTATCTCATTTTATCCTCACAATAAACCCCTGAGGCAAATACTATTATTATCCTCATTTCATAGAGAAGGACATAGTAAATTGATGAGGTCAAGTATGTTCTCCAAGGATACACAGGGACTGGTGGAGCAGACTCATTTTATCTCATTCATGAACTAAATATAATTTAAGGTGGCAGGATTATTATAAAGTATATATACTAATTTTGAAATATTGACTAACAGAACCTAAAATATCAATTTTAGTTACATGTTGGAGGGAAACAGCATTATACTCAGGAAGGATAAAACTAGAGTTGGTAGTTTCCTTGGTATTCATTGAGTCCAATTCATTCATTTCACACGTGTGGAAACCAAGGCCCAGATATGGAAACTTACTTACCTAAGGTCACAACATGTTCATGGCAAGACTTAACCAGAATGCAGGTCTCTCAGGCTAGCATACTTTCTACATTGTTCCTCTGACTCATAAAGCAGTACAGTGTTTAAAAAGCTTCACTGGACTGAGAATGCAGACACTTGGGGGCCTGCTACCAATGAATACATTGCACTGATTAATTATATCGTTGTTCATCCAGCAAATTATTTTTGAGAATCTACCAAAGAGAAAGTACATGTCATGATTAAAAGCATGGGCCTTGGGGCCATACAATTCAGATCCTGATTCTGTCACTTACTAAGTGACCTTGGGAAACGGACCACATTTCCTATCATTCTGACTCCTCATCTATACAGTGGAGATTATGATAGCTCTTGACTCACATGGTAACAATGAGAATTAAATGAGTTAATGCATGCAAAGGACTTAGTAAGGTGGCTGGCATATAGTAACAATCAGCAAATATTAGTTCTTAGATCTTATTCTGTGCCAAAGACTGTGCTAGGCACTGGAGATACAAATGTTAAAAACAAGTATGGGGACTTCCCTGGTGGTGCAGTGGTTAAGAATTCACCTGCCAATGCAGGGGACTCAGGTTCGAGCCCTGGTCCGGGAAGATCCCACATGCCATAGAGCAACTAAGCCCGTGCACCACAACTACTGAGCCTGCGCTCTAGAGCCCGCGAGCCACAACTACTGAGCCCATGTGCCACAACAGCTGAAGCCCACACGCCTAGAGCCGATGCTCTGCAACAAGAGAAGCCACTGCAATGAGAAGCTTGTGCACCACAACGAAGAGTAAGCCCCGCTCGCTGTAACTAGAGAAAGCCTGCCCACAGCAACAAAGATCCAACACAGCCAAAAATAAACAAATAAATTAATTAAAAAAAAAAACTACAGGGGCAGCCAAACCAGTACATAGAAGTTGAACTAGAGATTGATAAGCATAACATTATAGGCATGTATAGGATGCTGTGACAGTCCTTTAGCCTGGATAAACTCTAGTATATCATATCACATGCTGCATTAATTTGGTGGGACATTAGAAAAGTATCTCTGGTTAAAATTTTGCATTTTTCAATTAATTCTTCTGAGCTGGTCAAGGAAGGCTGCCCAAAGGAGGTGTCACTGGAGCTGTGTCTATAAATGATGTAGATAAAGGAACAGAGGAGCTTTCCAGGTAGAGGCAAGGAAGAGACATTATCAAGGGCTGGCAAACATTTTGCTAAGGCTGGATTTTAAGGACTCTTGTGGGTGGGAGATGAGGGAAAGAGTAGTAGGAGATAAGGGGGGGAAGTAAACCAGACTCGGATAATGGAAGGCTGTTGAGGACATCAAGATGTTGGGGATTTAGCTTGACAAAAATGGAAAGCCTATATAGGATTTTGTATAGGAAAATAAAGTGATCACTCTGTGGTCATCCGTTAGCCTCACTTGTCACCTTCCATTGGCCTCACTACCATACTCCCAATAAAATAACCCAGTTAGGCAAGATATTTTAGATATTAGGTATTGAAGGGATTTGTCCTTTCCAGTTCCAAAATTTCCCTTACTCTGTAACAAATCTCTGTAGATCTCAATACAAAGAAACTTCAGATTCATTTGGAGATAATGCAAGTGGAATGGTTAATGGTACATTCTATGACAATCTGTTACTGGGACAGCTTAACGTAGCAAAGAAAACCCATTTTAATAATAGACACCCAAATTGAAAATTCCTGTCCTCATTATAAAGCATGGCCTGAGCAATATACAACACTGTTACAGATCATCTTCAACAGCTCTATCCTGGTGCTTTCGCAAATGAAATGGTACCAACAAAGCTTGTACAAAACAGTAATGAGTAACAGGATGCTACACAATTAATAAAATACTGTTTTGCAACAGGATTTGCAAAGCCAGGATTAACTTTCTGAGGTATGAGAAGTCAAGGATTAGTATGCCTTGAAACTTAAACTATCAATAGTTCTCCCATTGTATAACTGATGGCTCATCCTTACTGTTTGTGTAGCTACGTATCGTTGAATGGAGGACTTTTGTCTGAATGTGAGATGTGTTACTGTTGGGGAAAAAAATGCCAACTGCAATTACCACTAGAGTAAACTGGTAGTTTGATTCTTTGAGGGTTTTTTTTAACATCTTTTTAATACATATTCTGAAACATCGATTTAGCAGCAACTTCTCTAACGCATTTCAGCACCACTTGAACAACATTGAACTTACCTGTTTTTCTTAGTGCAACTTAATTTCAATTATATATGTAGGTCATAAGTTCTCGCAATTAAAAGTACATTTAAATTGAGACTAGTTCTGCTTTCTAAATTGCCTCCTTAATTAATATTTTATGGATGATAACTAGT
This sequence comes from Phocoena phocoena, assembly GCF_963924675.1. Lineage (NCBI taxonomy): Eukaryota > Metazoa > Chordata > Mammalia > Artiodactyla > Phocoenidae > Phocoena > Phocoena phocoena. Next base: position 50,803,813 of record NC_089220.1, on the reverse strand, counting down.
ATATTCAATACACAAAATTATACTCTGTAAATTTAACTTGGTGGAATATTAGAAAAGGCAACACCACCCATATCCTAAATCAAAAACCATAAGAGGACGAAATGAAGAATCCCAGGCAAAGCTTTAGAGAAAACTGAGTTAAATTTTAATATTATGGCAAAGACAGGGACTGACAAGTTTCCAACCCTACCAGCATTTCTCTTGGTAACTAAGACATATCAACTATGTAAAATTTACACTCAAACAGCTAAAATGAAAAATCCTTGAGGGCAGATAAAATAGTTGTCTGTATACACACATCCCAGCACAGAGCCTGCAATGGTGCAGATGCTCAGAAAATGTGTGCCAAGTTCTTGACAACAGGATGACTGCAGAACTCAACCAATCATTTACGTTCCTCAATGTCTTTTCTTCTCAATGGAAAACAACACCTAGAGGAACCACTGGAATATTTTTTTAATTGAAGTATAGTTGATTTATAATATTGTGTTAGTTTCAGCTGTACAGCAAAGTGATTGAGATATATATTATTTTTTCTGTTTCAGAGTCTTTTCCATTACAAGTTATTACAAGATACTGAATATAGTTTCCTGTATTATACAGTAAATCCTAGTGGTTTTGGAATATTTTTTAAAACAGGTATTGCTTACCTCCCTCCCCCTGGATCTCCTGATGTATTTACCCTGGATTTATCATGCACCATTATAAAACTGGATTTATCACCAACCATGATAAAACCTTATAATTTCAGGCCAGAAGCTCCAAATCTACTATATTTTATGTGTTTCTCATTGATATTTTTTATCTTACTGGATTATATTGCCCCAAATGGCAGGGGCCACGTTTTTATATATATCTTTTTTTAATCACCCACAGAGGGCTATCACAGTGACTCAAACATAATAAGCAAAGCAAGGAAATGGGCAAATGAAATAAAGCAAATCACTCATATAATCTAAGTCATCCTTCTTCCTCCCCACATACTTCAAGCTCATCATTTTACACATAAGGAGATTGAGGCTTTGAGAAAGTAACTTAATTGTTCAGGGAGACACACAAAATTACTGGCAAAGTTTCCAAACTATGCTGTCTTCCTTGCTCTGCTATTTCTAGATGAGAAAACTGTACAAGAAATACACTGACAGAAAAGCTTATTGATACTGAAAGTTGTAAGTAATGTACTACAAGGGAAAAGTCAAGCCATTACAAATGTAGCAAAAACATTGTAATTTGCTCAAGGCATAGAAATAGACAACTTGCTATAGCCCTGAATGCCAGGCCCCAGTTTCAATTTCTCACAGAGTTAACATTTTCTGACCGCTTATTATGCACCAGGCCCTGTGGTGCAAAATAAGCACTTAACATAGATTATTTCATTTACTTTTCAAAGCAATGCTCCAAGAAGGACATCATTATCTACAATTTTCTGGATGAAAAAACAAAGGCTCTGGATGGTGGTATGACTCACCCAAGATCACAAAGCTAAGATGTGGTAGATCAGTTGTCAAACCCAGGTGTGTCAACTCCAAAGACCGTTCTCTTTCCATTATGTATTTTTCCTTCTTGCCGTCAAAAATCAATGAGAAATTTTCCAATGCCATTTGAAATTTGCAGCTGAATATGAAACTTGTCACTGAAATGATACACTGCACTTTTCACATTAGTGTTCCTCCTATTGCTTCCTCTGCATTAGAAAGGGGAGGCCAGAAACAGCATTCCCGAAATCCCCTTCTTTACCTGATTCTGGGCTACAGCTGCCAGTGTGGAGCCCTTGGTACAAAAGCTGGAGGGTGGGAGATGGGAGGAAGCCATTGTTGCCTGGAGGCAGCTACAGGCAGACCTATGTGGACCTACAGGCAATTTCCAGGTGGTGGAAGACAGCTAAGGTAGTGGCATAGGTCCCTGGAGACTACTTGCCTCAGTGGTAAAGGCTAAGTTGGTGGAAGGAGCTTCCTAGAGTCCTTGAGATTCACAGAAGCTTCCAGGGGACACCTGGAAAGCCATTATGAACTATATCATTGTTGGTGGCTTCCTGGACTGTGTCTCTCCAGCCTTTCCAACTTCTGTAAGCCTGCAATTCCCTGGATAAAAGTCTCCATACCTGAAATACATTAATGGTTTCCGTTTTCCTAGCTGAACCCTGGCTAATACAAACACCTAGGTCAATTTCAAAATTCTAAATCAAAACCAGATAAAACACTAAATATACAACCTGTTGATCAAAACACTAACCTTTCCCCTTCATCCTACCTGCAATAAAGCATCAAAATTTTTGTATGTAAGACTTCTCTTTCTCTTAAGAAATTTCAGTTGCTCTTTGTGGATCCTAATATGAGTTGGCAAATCCATCTGTGGACTCTTTCTCCTTTAAAGTTCTTTAGTTTAAGACAATCAACTACCTGTTTTGATATCTCAGGTTATTTTTTTTTTCCTTGGATCGTGTCTGTACAAGAAGAGTTTGTTAAAATGTCTACTGTTATTACCATTTTATAATTTCCTCTGGCTGGTGGCATAAAGACAACAATGCCACAGAATAATGGATTTTAAAATATATACATATATATTTTTATGTATCTATATATATTATTGCTAAGAGTATTCCCCAGGGAAGACATCTGTTATGCCAATATAAAACATTTTAAATGAACACAATCTGGCTGTTTTAATTCTAAAATTAAAGCTGCCAAATTTGTAATTTGATGGTGAACTGCCTCTGAATTCTTAATTATTCCTATTTTCTTCCAAGGCCACTAGATGGTGGCTCTGCTATGGAAACCCTCATAGTCATGGAAACTTTCTCCATGTCTATTACAGCATTATTGGAGCGTACACAGTGAAGGAAAAATCTATTTCTAAAAGAAATAAAGACATAGTAAAAAGAACTAAGGAAAAGCTAGAGAGAACAAGTTATTTGGAAACTTCTATTGCTCTCACTGACATATGCCTTCAGGATCCTGGGCTAATTTATATATCACCTCCCTACTGTATATCAAACCCTTTTGGATGTGCAAAACTAAAAATTCACATGGAGTGACTTTTCCAGTAAAGGATAAAGCAGGGCCTCTCTCATAGGTAGCATTTGAAGTTACTAGATGCTGAAGTTGAAGGAGATAAAATTAAAATTCTATTGTGATTTCTAGAATTTGAATGTTGAATGGTTTCATTAAGCAAGACAGAAAACAAAGGAGGAAAAGCTGAGGAGAGAAAAATACTGAGCTAAATCTTTGATATGGTGCATCTAAAGGGCCAGTGGGACTCATTCAGGGTTTGGCAGGAATAATGCCAGAGAAATTGCTAAAAAAAAAAAAATGATGCTGAATGAAAGAAGTCAGTCTCAAAAGGTTACATATTGTGTGACTCCATTGATATGATAATCTCCAAGTGACAAAACCATAGTGTAGGAGGACAGATCAATGGTTGCCAGGGGGTATGGAAATTGTGACATATGGAGGGTAGCATGAGGAATTTTAGGGGGTGATGGAGCTGTTCTGTATCCAGATTGTAGTAGTGGTTGCATGTGTTAAAATTCATTGAACTGTACACTAGAAAATCTATTTTACTGTATGATGCTTTAAAAATAAAATTATACATGTAACTTCAAAAAAAAAAAAAAAAGCTAAACATGAAGGAATTATGAACCACATTAAGGAGTTTAAATTTTACTCTATGAATACCAGGGAGCCATTGGAGGTTTTTAAGGAGAGTACCTGATGTGACTTGAATTTTAGAAATTTCATGTTTGTGCCACTAAGGGAAATAAAATGAAGAGAAAAACGAGAGAAGACTTCAACTTCACTGTTTCTTTAAAGCCTTATTCATTTATGCATTTTTCTTTTGCCCAACCCTTACATCTTCAGCTTACATAGGACTCTGGTGTCAGAGCTCTTTTCTTGCAGATGACTTTCCCTGCTTCTGAGAGTTTGTACAGTTGAGATTGCAATAGTTAACATGAAAAACAGCTAAGGTAGTTGAGGAAGGGTAGGAAATGATTTAATGCCTGTTTCTGTAGGGTAAATGAGCTCTGTATCTCTCAGAGACCTGTAGGAAACAAATGCCTCATTCAGAATGGCTTAACTGAAGGGATTTCAAATGAAGGGACTATTTACAGAGGCGTGGGCATGGATAAGGGAACCAACAAGAGAATAGTGAAGCAACCAGGGGCTAGCAACAGCAAGAAGGGATAAACCATGTTATTGTAGCCCACTGAAAACTGGAACCATGGAAGAAGGGCCACCTAGCAAAAGCTATGGCCACAAAGGAGTATAGCCACTGCCACTACTGCTGCCAGGCAAGGAGGGAATGAGTGCAATAGAGGCCCTCACCTCTTTCTCCTGTCCTCTGAGCTCTAACCAGTGACTCTGATTGGTCAAAGAGTAAGGTGATACATACCATAGAGTTCAGCCTTCCAGAGCACAGAGCAGGGAACAAGTGGGGAATAGATCTAGATCTAAAGGAAAATAACCAACACAAGTGCATGTACTATAGGTACATGGGGAATGATGTCAGTATAAAACATAAGTCACACTGTATAGACAATTTTTCCCAGCACATTTATGTTTCGAACCACCTAGTATTAGAAGATAAATATACAGGAAATATGGGATGATCAAACTCATAGGCACAAGAGAATTTATTCCATAAGAAGGAAATTATCTGAGATCAGTACTCTCCATAACACCAGTACTTAAGGGATGGGCACAAGGAAAGGAACCCATCATGAAGATTTGGGAAAAACAGAGATCAATGGATCCAAAGCCAAAGAAGAAAGGGGTTTTAAAGATGGAGTGAGCAATAGTAAGGTAGCCTCAGGCCTGTGTAGCTTTAACATTCTTAGTTTTAGTTGTTTGAGCAATCCCAAGTTTCATGACAAGTAAAAATCTGAAATCCTAGTGAGGGCACCAACATGAGTTCTCAGCTACTAAGGAGAGCACAGCACTTGGCAGGGAATAGCCACCTCTCTAAACAGCTTCATTTTCTTCTACTTATTGTGGAGGATACATTAACTCTCATTAAGAATCCAAATCAGCAAAATTCTTTTGTTTTAATCTATTGCAAGTTGTGATGACATTATAGCCTAGAGTGACACTCAAAAATCTAAGGTATGTACATTCTTGGGATATATTTCACCAAGTGTGAAGGGTTTACTACACCACAAAGGTAACAAGTATCATGAATATTACAGCTCTATCCACTGTATTCGGCAATTAGAAATCATTGGAGACTCTGATAGAGAAATTTCCTGAAATACTGGAGTGAAGGTCAATGGAAGTGGGTTGGGGAGATGAGGAGCAGAAGCCAGAATGTAGATGGTTATGAAATGAATGGGAGGTGATGAAGTCAGGCAGAGAATGTAATGTATCCTCTCAAACGGTTAGAATATGAAGAGGAGTAGCTTGGCTGTCCTTTCTGGGTACAGAGGGTTTCATCAGAGTCTGATTAATGAGGAAAGAAAATGCATAGGACAGAAACATCTTACTAGAGGTATTGCACTCATAAACCTTGGAGACCTCAATAATTAGAGAATTGGAAAACTGAGATGTAAGGTGGAATAAAAGATGTGAGGGGCCAGTGGTGCCTGCGCTTAGATGTCATCTCCATGTGAGTTTGAACTCTGTTTTTGTTAACTATTGCATCACCAGAGACTAGTGCAGCACCTGTAGAATAGGTTCTTTTGCTAAATGTGAGGGAGGAAAGTGGGATGATCTGAGGTAGAGCCCAGGTCATTCCATGAAGCAGATCGGCTCATGGCAGAGATGGAGCTGAAGCCCAGGTAGTCACAGCTGGTTGGATTTGTCAGCTTTTATGATCCATTCACCTTGAATGAGAGCATCAGGAAGACTTAGCATAGCTGGGGTCCTCTAGACATGTTCATTTTCTTTACATTATAGTTGTGTAACTGAGCAGGACCCTATGGGCCTTCTCAGGACAGACCCCTCCCCCGTAGCCTCTGCTGAAACTCCTCTCCGAAGTACCTAGATAATACTACCTCATGCATATTTCTGGAGTGTTTCAGATGCTAAAACCACCACCAAATGGAAGAAATTAACTACTTGATAATCATGAGCATGTAGCTCCCAGACTTTCTGGCACCTAAGGATTGATAATGTTAGCCACCCTGTTACCTCAACACCTACCAATCAGAGAATTGTGCACGAGCTCATCACGTACCCTGTGACCTCCCCCTCCTTCACTTGGCCTTTAAAAATGCTTTGCTGAAACCCCTGGGGGAATTCAGGGTTTGGGGGCACAAGCCACCCATTCTCCTTGCTTGGCCCTGCAATTAGTTTCTCTGCTCAAAACCCCAATGTTTCAGTATTATTTGGCCTCACTATTATTTGCATTCAGTAACAGCTGTAGTAGTAGGAAACTACTACTAAACTAGGAACCTGGGTCTTTGTCCTAGTTTTTCACTCACTGATGGCATGGTCTTGGACAATTTATTTAAATATGATTTATTTAAATCATATTTCTTAAGTATCAGCTGCAAGTCAGATATCATATGAAGCTCTGGGTTTGGGACAATGAACAAGAGCATCACTGTGGAACTTATGAAAGAGACAAATAAGTACACAAACACAATAATGTGCTTTAACAACTGAGTGGTAAACATAGCGTATCCTTTCAAATGAGGTGTCATATTGCTCCCGTGGCATCAAGGAAGGCTTCACAGAGGAGGTGATGATTAATCTGAGAAGTTAAAAAGACAAGTCAGATCTAGGCTGTCCCTTCACCTCTCTGAACTATGTTTTCTATAAGAATAAAGTAAAGCAGGTTGCTAAAGGATCCCTCTGATCCCTTGTGAGTGTGACAGTGTGTGATTCAATTTTTCTATGATAGAACAGAGCTGGAAAAAACCTTGAAATACTGTCCATAAAAAAAGATAAATGCTGTGTTTAAACTGCAGGGAAAAAATGAGAAAAAGAAATAGTAGTGCTCAAAAAACAAGAGAGGGAGAGAGAGAAAGAGCAAGAGACAGAGAGAGCAAGTAAGAGCACACTATCTGTGCATAAAGGATTTTTGTTTATTTTTTAACATAATACACCAAAAAATAAATACAATTATCCCAATTTCTGCCCACAGTTTTCAGCATTGTGCAGCCTTTATTTAATGACACATCAAAACACATTCTCTGCCAATCCCTTTGTTGCTAAGGAACAGGCATTCAAGAGCCCAAGCTCAGAGACTCCAAAACCATCATTAAAAGGCTTTGTGAATTGTTATCAGTAAAATGTTAATTCTGTAAGCCTGACTGATACCCTCCTGTTAGCAAGTTCCAGGAATAAGAATGCAGATCCCACTAATTTGGCTACTTACCCTTTATTGGACTCAGAGTGGCTTACATCAAAATAAATAAATAAAACACTGTCAGCCAGTGACTAGGAGCATTTTATTCGGAAAAGCTGGTTCTTCCTCAGCACAGTCCATGTTCTTGTCAAACCAGGATATGAAAATGATTGACCTGCTACCTATACTCACACTTTTCAGCCACACAAGTCGGACTATTTCTAACTATATAATTGCTCTATATCTTCTTCAGTCACCATTTGGTTTCATCGTCCTAGACTTGTGCTTGAAGAGAAAAGGGAGAGGAAACGCTTCCTAAGTTGGCATGTGCACATTGGACAGGTGCCCCTCCATAGTTAGAGAAACACCAATGTCCTCTGGGAGAGTCCCCAGCTGTGTGATTGTTAGAACCCTGAGCTCCCGACCACTCTGTTCCCTGACTCACAGCCATAGATACCAGCTCCTGTCATCATCCCTTATGACTCTGCTTGACTTGACCTTGGATCAAGGATGCTTCCCCACATTTCTGGTCACCACAGAATTACAATGTCTCATTGTCACCACAAGAGTCACCTCTTCTGGCCACCATCTCCTCCACTGTGGTCCCATTGCTGCAACTGGGCCTGTGCTGGCTGTGCAGCTTCTCTCTGCTGGCCCCGTGAGAAAGCTCCCCCTCCCACAGAGAGTTCTTCAGCTCTTTCCCATTTCCTGGAGGACACCATCTGCTTCTTCCTACATTCCACTCTCAAAGCAGAAGCTTCAGGGAGATGAGATTGCCTTCTCCTTCACTGGAGGGAACAGGTCTTCCTTCCACTGTTCTCAGAAACCCAGCATCTCTCTTCTCCCCCTGGGTAGGAAAAATTCTGTTTATGTTCCCTGGCAGCCTCATGCTTGATCCTCATAGAGTCCTTTATAGCGGCGGCTGGGAGAATTCTTTTCACAAACCTCTACCAATAGGCAACATAACTGGCCTAGAGTTCCAGCTGCTACACTTTAAAATCCACCACTGTATCTACAGCAAAGCCACGCTTCGTGGGCTGCTCCCAGTGGTTGGCTGGCAACAGGTATTAAGGCAAACCCACTCCTGGGAGACACAGGACTTCCCTACCAGGCAACATTGGTTCCAGAGTTTCCTCATAGGCCTTGTCAAGCAGTCCCTTAGAGATCACATCACTGTCTGCAATGCTGCCACCCAAATTTCCTTCCCATGGTCCATCATAGCCCATCAGCTGCTTACCTCCCAGTTCCCTCCCCATTTCCTCTCACTGGTAGGTCCTCTTATATAACCCTGTAATATTGCATCCTGTTTTGTAGTCTGCTCCTTAGAGGACCTGAACTAATACACTCCTTCACCAGCTGTCCTTCTCCAGATCTACAGATGCGTGGCCTCCTGCTTGGGGTCTCTGCTGTCATTTTCACCTGTAAATTACTTTGGGCAGCTTTGCCTTGTGATACTTGAGTGCCTTTACACGGTTACAGGGTAAAGAAGTTGGCCTCTAGCAAGTTGTCTCCTAGCATCCCATTAACTGCAGACTCAGGGCTTGAACACAACCAGAATGCTTGTCTGTCCCAGGAGCACTCACTTCTCCAAAGATATGCCCCAAGCAGCACAGAGCATCATGGTCCCTGTGAATAAGGCCAGCTAGAGCCCAAGAAAGCTTTAGGATCTGGTCCTGAGTCCTGTGGATCTGAGGAGACTATACCTGTCCTAAGCCATTCCAGAAGGACTTGCCATGACCCCTCCAGTCCTCCTCTGCCACAAAATTCTAGATTTCCTCTAAAGCTCGTCCACGTTTAAGAGACCCTAAAGTGGGTTGGAGAGTACTCAAAGAGACCACTGATCAAACAAACTCTCTAAGTTCTGCCTCAGAGGCGCTGAAACCCTGAGTGCCCTCCAATCAATCCAGCTCTAAACAGCACTCTTAAGCCCAACATGTTTCAGGAAGAAACTAGGTCTTATAGGCACGTTACCGACTAGCCATGAAGCAAGCCAGCTTGGAGGGTCAAAAACAGTGAGGGTGGAGAACATGGGAGATACAGGAGTGGCTATAGCTATTTCTTCTATCAATATTGAGGTTCCACACAATGTGTGTGTCTGTGTGTGTCCGTGTGTATCTGTGTTATAGCAAGAAATCTCAGTTCCAGAACAGGATTTGGACTGTGGCGGTCCACACCTCTGAGTTGGAAACTATTTCATTGCCAGTAGATGGAAGATGCATAGGTACTAAATTTCTCCTTGGGGCCTCAGAAACTGGGATTCTCTGCTTTGGGGCAGCTCATCAGTTCCATACCAGGTTCATGTAGAGGGGCCCAGAGAGAGTACAAAAAATGGAGAGGAAAAATTTATTTCCCCTCCTCCCACAGAAGAGGAAAGCAAGTGGTAGTGGACAAATTCATGCAAAACACATTGCAATAGCTAAAAACTAGAAGTGTCAAAGACATCTGGGAGAGAACGCACAAAGCTCCAAGCCTGAAAGGAAACAGAGCTGTGAGATGACACCAATAACGGCAAGAAGACACACCTTTGACTCTGACAGGTTCTCTATTCATTTTAGAGTGAACACACAAGAGCAGCAGGATTGCGCTGCAGAAAGAATGCCCCTGTTTGAGGAACCAAGGCAAAATAACTCCATGGAGAAGAGAAGATTCACCCTTTGCACGGGAGCTGAGCAGATATGGCCTTGGTGTCTGCACTGAATTAGAACTTCAGTGTAAATCTGATGACCTCATCTCCCCGAAGCCTGTGATTAACTCCATTTATAAGATACAGCTCATCAGATCAAAGTTAATCCCTTCCATACCAAACAGGTGGTACATAGCGATGGGTGACTCTGTCAAAGGGTATGAAATTAATCAGGCTGCTATTCTTCCTAAGGGATTAGTACACTGAGCTTTCACCTTAAAGAGGGGAGATTTAAGGACACGGTTTGAAGAACTTGTAATATCCATTTATTGATAATCTTACATTCTATTTTAATTTTTTAACTTTCTTCAAAGACGTAAAATTCCTTCAAAAATTGTAAAATACCAGTGACTCGTATTTGTATTTGTCATCACACATTTCCCAACACTGTCACCAACACACATACACACACACACACCGTTTGTAGATTCTATGCCATTAAAATATCTCTACCAAAAGGTAGGTGTCACCACTAAGCACCTGGCCAGCATCTTGCTTAACAGAATATCTTCTGGAGTCAGATGCCTAGGTTTAAATTTTAGTTCTGTCACTTATCAGCCACAAGATCTTGGGAAACTTATTTAAGTTCCCTGTGTCTCAGTGTCCTCATCTTTAACATGGAGTGAAAGCAGTACCTGCCTCACAAGGTTGTAGTGAAAATTAAATGAGTTTGTAATAAAGTACTTAGAACAGTGCCTGGAACTTGGTAAATCTCTGTGTGTCAGCTTTAGCCTGATCCCATGGCAAGTTCAAGAGCGTGACTTGTACCCTAGCGAGTTCTTTCCAGCTTGAGGCAAGTGGACTGGTCTTCTGTATCCCTACATCAGCTAGTTAAAAATGTAGGCATCGTCACTACCACTAAACAACAACACTACATAGGTAAACTGCCATTCAGCTTGGGGAAAAAATGTCATACTCCTTATGCATATACATTCAAGAGAAAGAAGAACCAAGTTCAAATATTTTCTGCCTTCAGCACAGTTCTGTTTGACTAGTTCCCCTAATTTTCTTTCACAGTTAAGTCTCAGTATGGTTAATATTAGGTCTCTGTAGCATTAGGCCTCTGAAACATTAATACTCTTTAACTATGATTCTCATGAATACCTTGTGAACTGAATGCTGAGTTGAGGGCTCTCATTTCCCAGCATGTAAGTGAGGTCATACTAATAGAAATAGCATGAAATTCACTGGCCCGTGATTCTGCTTGTCCTCAACACCTCCAGCCCCTTACCCCCTCTTACCACCAAGAACTCAGGAGACTGCAGGGAGGGGCTAAGTCACAAGTGTTCACAGTAAACCTGGTCCTTTTGGGCATGGGACCTCCACTGCAACGTTCCTCAAGACACCGCCATGATGTCCCTCAGTGCTCTGCCCACGTTCCGGGGTTATACTTCAATATGGGCTTCAGTATGAACCTTCAGCTTCTGCTGAAGCTCTAAAGTTTTAAAAGCATCTCTTTTAAGATTAAAATAGCTCTCTTAGTTTCACTCAGCCCTTATAACCCAACAGGATTCAGACAAGGGATAGGCACAATTCTGTACTCCCAACTGCCTCTCTTCTGCAATGACTAAGGTTTTCACATTGGGTGCCTAAGATAGATTATCCCAGAGGCACCTCAGTTCTCATGCTAATGGATGACCAGCTGAGTCCAGTTGTGTATAAGTCCAACCTAAGCCAGAATCTTGAACCTGCAAGAGTGAAAGTCAATGACCCACACACTGGGCCATAAATACAATTAAGTTTATGTTTTTCCTTAAGGAAAACCAGAGTGAATTATTGTATTAGAGAAACAAAACCATTGGGGTGAGGGGGAGATGGATTGATTAAAAGAATTTGGTTCACGCAAACATGGAGCCTGAGGAGTCCCATTATCTGCCATCTGCAAGCTGGAGACCTGGAAAAGCCAGTGGTGTAATTCAAACCAAGTCCAAGGTATGGGAACCAGGGGATCAGATGGTACAAATCTCAGTCTGAGGGCAGGAAAAGATGAGGCGAGATGTTCTAGCTCAAGCAGGGAACAGAAAAAAGTGGAGAAGGAGGAAATGCCCTCCTGGATCTGCCTTTTGTTCTGTTCAGACCTTCGGTGGATTGAATGATGGTCACCCTCCTTGAGGAAGGAAATCTGCTTTACTGAGTTGACCAATTCAAATGCTAATTTCATCTGGAAACACCCTCACAGACACACCCAGAAATAATGTTTAATGTGAACACCTGTCTCAAGTCAAGTTGATACATAAAATTCACCGTCACAAGTATTACATTCTTAAGAGTCAAAGAATACAGTACTTTGTAGGAACTCTGGGCAAAGTTTTTGGCTCACAAAGCCGTTCTGGTTGCTTGTTTTGAAACCATCTTATCTTCTACACTGGAAACCAACAAGGAATACTTGAAACTTTTACTGCCCTTCAGACAACATCCAACCATTTTCATATCTTTTCTTCCTAATAAGTGAGATACAAAGCAAGTTCAAAGGCAGAAATATGCCAAGAGGGATTTTGGTTTTTTACCAGTGAGAATCTTTTCAGATATAACAGCCTGGAGCCTTTCTTACTACTGCCAACAGATGGAATACAATATCCACCAAAGAGCAATTATGGACTTTGGTTGTTATTTTTCCTACATTTCAGCTGGAACACATTCAGGAAAATAATACACTTTTCTGGGGTAGGTTTGCATTATAATTTTGGAGAGTAAGCCAGACTTTTTCTTCCCTTGTCTATTTCCCACTGCACTGAAAACTGAACCTCTCCCTTGTTCAATTTGGACTTCACTGGGAGGATGCAACTTGGCAAAACACAGGGACACGATGCTGCAAGTAGTTTGTAAAATCTTCAGTGGTCCCACATGGGAGTCAGTACATCTACCATTCGAACTAGATTGTACTGACTCTGTTGGCAGTAATATGGGAGCATGCATGCAGTTATCACCAAAAGGCTTTTCATACTGTGACAATCAGATCCCCTGGTGCTCAAACATTGCATTAATTTTCTAACTTATTCATCATGTGAATGAAATGAGGGAATAATGGGATCTGTTCCTCATAGTTGCCCATCATTTAGTGAGGACATCATGTTTGGTTTTGTTGGATGGAAAAAGAAAGATAAGTAGGAGGCTTATCAGTCCTAACATCTGACAGTCTTAGCAACTCATGAGCCCTAATGTCACTCAAAAACCACATCACAACAGCCCTTGAGAAAATGGGAGGGTGAATCTAGCAGAGCCCACCTGGCAATTCCAGGCAGGTACACCTCCACAATCCTCCTCATATTATCACTTTCTGGATTAACCTTTTAGCTAAATTCAAATGTCCTTAACCAAATTAGAGTAAAATTTCAACACCTGGACCACGTAATTCGACTTTCAAGAATTATTCTGAAAAACAAGCAGAGATGCACATAAGTATAAATATTCAAGGAGAGTCATTGCTGTGATATTTAAAATAGGGCAATATTGGAAATAATCTAAATTTCCAGCAAGTGTAGATTACTTAAATGAATTATAATATAGCACCCGTCATAAATAATGTTTGTGAAAAACAATTAGATATATGGAGAAATGCTCAAATATATCAGGTGAAAAATCAGACTACAGAATGTGTGTGCTGTACAGCCGATTACATAAGAAAAAATATTAGTAATTATTCTCTCTAGTCAGTACAATTATAAATAATGATTTTTCTTTTCCCCATGTTCTGTATCTTTTAATATTTCAACAATAAACATATATAAGAAAACTAAAATAAATAACATTTTTAAGAATTCAAGAGTAATAGAATAGCTTTCTGACCTACAATTATATTGATTTTCTTTGCCATACAAGAAAATAACCAAGCAATTTTAGACCAGAAGAAATGACCAGTATGTGGGAAGTAAACAGAATCCAAAACTACAAAACCACTAAGGCGAAATAGAGAGACTAAAGAATGTTATATACCTGCTGAAACATTCCTTGCTTAGCTTTCTCCTTCAGTTAGAATATACTGCCTTTCCCCATGGCAACATGGCAACATAGTCACTTCTGCATATAGTTTGCCACATGTGAAAGGTTCATTCATTCAACACATAGCTGGTAATGACCACTAGGTCCCTGTACTGCTCCAGACAATGGAAAGATAGGGGCAATCAAGCTAGAAACATTCCTGCTTTGGGGCATTTAAATTTTCTTTTAATTTTTGCAAGCATCCCATGAGATAAGTATACTTATTCCCTGTTTACAGTTTAGAAAACTGAGGTTCAGAGAGATCATATTGCTTGCTATAGCTAGTCAGGAGAGGCAGTACTCACCCCAGTTCCTCTGATTCTCTAAGACTGAGGTTCCTCTGACAACACTAAGGGTTTTCAAACATTTTCAAACAATGGAACCAATTTTTCAAGGGATATTAAATTTGCTCTATTTCACCAATTCTGATGAATGCTTTTTCACATTTTAACTTCTCTTAAAATGAGAACATAAAGTATCTTACGGTTGCTGTCAGCCAGGAAGCAGTAGAGATGAAATATGGTTGTCTGCACACATGCACCCAGTCTTGCAAAATTGGTATCAGCAGCTTGCAAGAAAATCCCAGAGGTGGTAGTGGAGCATTCTTTCAAGAAATCCTGCCTTACCAATACCCCTGATGGCAGAGAGGATGATACTGTCTGAAAAACACAAACAGTGGAGATTCAGACTGCAGATACAAAGAAGTTTTAGGAATACCTTAAGCAATTAACATTGTCTATGTATATAAATAAGGCTGAAAGAGCTCTTTCATCAAGTATAAAATTTAAAAATCCAAGAGATAAGAAAACATCATGTCATGATCATTTCAGCAGTTATTTTTCTCTTTCTTACCGATATAATGAAGATGGTACATCTGACAACTCTTGGTGTCTTAGATTAAGGATCACGTGGTATAAACCCAACACTCTGGGCTTGATCAAAGAGGTGGAATTCTAAGCCCCACCTCCTTCATGCTGACTTTAAACCAGAATAACTCTTTAAGGGAGTTGGCACCTCTCCTCCTACTCCATAGGCAGAGATTAGCAGCATCGAGGCCACATTGCAAACTTGGAAATTGAAATCATGTTTTGGCAATCCCTGCAACTCTTCTAAGGGACCTAATATAGCATGGAGTACAGATTCTTGAAACTTGAACCTGCAAATTTGATTCCAAACTAGTTCAGGTGAGAGGGGTGGGGGAGGATGTGGAAATATTAAGGCATAGGTTTTATTTATTTTATTTTTTTAACATCTTTATTGGAATATAATTGCTTTACAATGGTGTGTTAGTTTCTGCTTTATAAAAAAGTGAATCAGTTATACATATACATATGTGCCCATATCTCTTCCCTCCTGCTTCTCCCTCCCTCCCAAAGGCATAGGTTTTAGAATCAAACTCCCTTGGTTTCAAATCCAAGCTACGCATTTATTGGCAATATGATCTTAGATGGGTGATTTAAATTTTCTGTGCCTCTGTTTCCCCATCCATAAATAATAATGGCATTAACCATATAGGGTTTTGAAGATTAAAAGAGAAAATGCATGTCAAATACCAACTCTATCATAAGCCTTCAACAAATGCTCCTTATTTTATTATGGGGGAGCGGATAAGCCTGAAATAGTTTTACTTCTGAGATTTTGCCTCCACTCCTCCAACAAAATATGATCTATCATCTGTTCTCATCAATGACAGATATTTATTGAGCACTTTTTCTATGGGAGGAACCCTCTGGGAGTTTGTCATCTATTAGAGGAACGAGATACAGACAGCAGAAAAAAATAACTACAATACAGGACTGTAAAGTATAAGTGGTGTGGAAAACAGTACTTTAAATCTCTAGAAGAGAGGATACTGCTTGTATCAAGGATGGGCAGAAAGCCTTCACAGAAGAAGTAGGATTTGGAAATTCAGACTAGATTGTG
This sequence comes from Phocoena phocoena, assembly GCF_963924675.1. Taxonomy (NCBI): domain Eukaryota; kingdom Metazoa; phylum Chordata; class Mammalia; order Artiodactyla; family Phocoenidae; genus Phocoena; species Phocoena phocoena. The sequence goes on along the minus strand of NC_089220.1, from coordinate 50,787,945 downwards.
GTCTGAAAAGCAAATGAGTCACTGGAGTTTTGTGTACACAAGTGACCTACTCAAGGTCATGTTTTAGTGAACATTCCTTACAGGTCAACAGGAATATAGATCAGCTCCTCTCTGGAGGAGGGCAAGGGGGAGAGATTCCATTTCCCTGAGAACTTGTCAACTGTATTTAGTAATAGGTCAGCTCAGAGGGGAAGCAATAACTTCAACAAAGAAGATTAAAAGGCCGTTAAAGGCGTAGGTGAGGTGAGAGGAAATGGTTATCCAGAGTAAGACTAATGAACTCAGACTGCAGCAAAAATAGAGATTTAGGTTAGAGTTACTGGTGGAAAGTTGAGGGTTGAACAGATTAGATTAATCTGGGCTAAGGAAGAATTTGATAAATTTAAAATACTCTGGGGGGGGGGACCTTCAAAATGGCAGAGGAGTAAGACATGGAGATCACCTTCCTTCCCACAAATACATCAAAAATACATCTACATGCGGAAAAACTCCCACAGAACACCTACTGAATGCTGGCAGAAGACCTCAGACTTCCCAAAAGGCAAGAAAATCCCCACGTACCACCTGGGTAGGTCAAAAGAAAAAACATAGACAAAAGAATAGGGATGGCACCTGCACTTCTGGGAGGAGCTGTGAAGGAGGAAAGGTTTCCACACACTAGGAAGCCCCTTCACTGGCAGAGACGGGGTGGCAGGGTGGGGGGTGGGATGCTTCAGAGCCACAGAGGAGAGTGCAGCAACAGGAATGCAGAGGGCAAAGCAGAGAGATTCCTGCACAGAGGATCGGTGCCAACCAGCACTCACCAGCCTGAGAGACTTGTGGGCTCACTCGCCAGGGTGGGTGGGGGCTGGGAGCTGAGGCTCAGGCTTCGGAGGTCAGACCCCAAGGAGAGGACTGGGGTTGGCTGTGTGAACACAGCCTGAAGGGGGCTACTGCACCACAGCTAGCCGGGAGGGAGTCCGGGAAAAAGTCTGGACCTTCTTAAGAGGCAAGAGTCCACTGTTTTTGGGTGCGCAAAGAGAGGGGATTGCTTCCCCGTCTGCCCACATAAGGCAGAGCACCACCTAAATGAGCTCCAGAGTCGGGTGCGAGCCGTGGCTGTCAGCTCGGACACCAGAGACAGGCATGAAATGCCAACACTGCTGCTGCAGCCACCAAAACCCTGTGTGCAAGCATAGGTCACTATCCACACACACATCCCTGCCCTGGGAGCCTGTGCAGCCCACCACTACCACGGTCCCGCCACCCAGGGACAACTTTCCCAGGAGAACACAAGGTGTGCCTCAGGCTTTTGCAACATCACACTAGCCTCTGGCACTGTAGGCTCGCCCCGCATTCCACTTATGACTACTGAACCCCTCCTTCGCCCAGCCTGAGTAAGCAAGAGCCCCCTAATCAGCTGCTGCTTTAAACCGCTCCTGTCTGGAGGGGGAAGAGATGTCTGAGGGTGACCTACACGCAGAGGTGGGGACAAAACCAAAGTTTAACCCTATGAGCTCTGTGAACAAAGAAAAGAAAGTGAAATTTCTATATGTAGCCTCAAGAACAGTAGATTAAATCCCCACAATCAACTAGATGTACCCTGCATCTGTGGAATACATGAAGAGACAACGAATCATCCTAAAATTGAGGCAGTGGACTTTGGCAGCAAGTGTGGACTTGGGGTATGCTGTCTGCAACCGATTTGTTTTTGATTTTTATGTTTATCTTAGTTTAGTTCTGAGTGATTGTTACCGTTGGTGGATTTCTTTATTGGTTTGGCTGCTCTCTTCTTCTTTATCATTATTATATTTTAAAATTATTTTTTAATGATTTTTTTCCCCCTTTTCTTCGGAGCTGTGAGGCTGAAAGGACCTTGGTCCTCCAGCCAGGTGTCAGGCCTGAACCTCTGAGGTGGGAGAGCTGAGTTCAGGATGCCGGACCCCCAGAGACTGCTGGCCCCACGTAATATCAATCAGTGAGAACTCTCCCAGAGATCTCCATCTCAACACTAAGATCCAGCTTAACCCAACGGCCAGCAATCTCCAGAGCTGGACGCCCCATTCCAAACAACTAGCAAGACAAGGACACAACCCCACCCATTAGAAGAGAGGCTGCCTAAAATCATACAAAGTTCACAGACACCCCAAAACACACCACTGGACGTGGCCCTGCTAACAAGAAAGACAAGATCCAGCACCATCCACCAGAACACAGGCACCAGTCTCCTCCACAAGGAAGCCTACAAAAGTCACTGAACCAACCTCACCCACTGGGGGCAGACACAAAAAACAATGGGAACTATGAACCTGCAGCCTGAAAAAGGAGACGCCAAACACAGTATGTTAAAATAAGAAGACAGAGAAATATGCAGCAGATGAAGGAACAAGGTAAAAACCCACCAGATCAAATAAATGAAGAGGAAATACCCAGTCTCCCTCAAAAAGAATTCAGTGTAATGGTAGTAAAGATATCCAAAATCTTGGAAATAGAAAGGAGAAAATACAAGAAACGTTTAACAAGGACCTAGAAGAACTAAAGAGCAACCAAACAATGATGAACAACACAGTAAATGAAACTAAAAATTTTCTAGAGGGAATCAACAGCAGAATAACTGAGGCAGAATAACAGAAAAGTGACCTGGAAGATAAAATAGTGGAAATAACTCCTGCAGAGCAGAATAAAGAAAAACGAACGAAAAGAAATGAGGACAGTCTCAGAGACCTCTGGGACAACCTTAAATGCACCAACATTTGAATTAAAGGGGGCCCGGAAGAGGAAGAGAAAAAGAAAGGGACTGAGAAAGTATTTGAAGAGATTATAGTTGAAAACTTCCCTAACATGGGAAAGGAAATAGTCAATCAAGTCCAGGAAGCACAGAGAGTCCCATACAGGATAAATCCAAGGAGAAACATGCAAAGACACATATTAATCCAACTATCAAAAATTAAATACAATGAAAAAAATACTAAAAGCAGCAAGGGAAAAGCAAGAAATAACATGCAAGGAAATCCATAAGGTTAACAGCTCATCTTTCAGCAGAAACTCTGCAATCCAGAAGGGAGTGGCAGGACATATTTAAAGTGATGAAAAGGAAAAACCTACAACCAAGATTACTCTACCCAGCAAGGATCTCATTCAGATTTGACGGAGAAATTGAAATCTTTACAGACAAGCAAAAGCTAAGAGAATTCAGCACCACCAAACCAGCTTTACAACAAATGCTACAGGAAATTCTCTAGGCAGGAAACATAAGAGAAGGAAAACATGTACAAAAACAAACCCAAAACAATTAAGAAAATGGTAATAGGAACATACATATCGATAATTACCTTAAATGTAAATGGATTAAATGCTCCAACCAAAAGACATAGACTGGCTGGCTGGATGCAAAAACTAGACCTGTATATATGCAGTCTACAAGAGGCCCACTTCAGACCTAGGGACACATACAGACTGAAAGTGAGGGGAGGGAAAAAGATATTCAATGCAAATGGAAATCAAAAGAAAGCTGGAGTAGCAATCCTCATATCACACAAAATAGACTTTAAAATAAAGACTATTAATAAGAGACAAAGAAGGACACTGCATAATGATCAAGGGATCAATCCAAGAAGAAGATATAACAATTGTAAATATTTATGCACCCAACACAGGAGTACCTCAATACATAAGGCAAATGCTAACAGCCATAAAACGGGAAATCGACAGTAACACAATCACAGTTGTGGACTTTAACACTGCACTTTCACCAATGGACAGATCATCTAAACTGAATATAAATAAGGAAACACAGGGCTTCCCTGGTGACACAGTGGTTTAGAGTCTGCCTGTCGATGCAGGGGACACGGGTTTGTGCCCCAGTCCAAGAAGATCACACATGCTGCGGAGTGGCTAGGCCTGTGAGCCATGGCCGCTGAGCCTGCACATCCAGAGCCTGTGCTCCACAATGGAAGAGGCCAAAATAGTGAGAGGCCAGCGTACCACAAAAGAAAAAAGAAAATAAGGAAACACAAGCTTTAAATCACACGTGAAACAAAATGGACTTAATTGATATTTATAGGACATTCCATCCAAAAACAACAGAATACACTTTCTTCTCAAGTGTTCATGGAACATCCTCCAGGATAGATATGTTGGGACACAAATAAAGCCTCGGTATATTTAAGAAAATTGAAATTGTATCAAGTATCTTTTCCGACCACAACGCTATGAGACTAGATATCAATTACAGGAAAAAAACTGTTAAAAATACAAGCACATGGAGGCTAAAAAATAGGCTACAAAATAACCAAGAGATCACTGAAGAAATCAAAGAAGAAATCAAAAACTACCTAGAAACAAATGACAATGAAAGCACGATGACCCAAAACCTATGGGATGCAGCAAAAGTAGTTCTAAGAGGGAAGTTTATAGCAATAAAATCCTACCTCAAGAAACAAGAAAAATCTCAAATAAACAACCTAACCTTACACCTAAAGCAATTAGAGAAAGAAGAACAAAAAACCACCAAAGTTAGCAGAAGGAAAGAAATCACAAAAATCAGATCACTAGTGGGAAGCAGCTGCATAGCACAGGGAGATCAGCCTGGTGCTTTGTGATTACGTAGAGAGGTGGGATAGGGAAGGTGGGAGGGAGGCTCAAGAGGGAGGGGATATGGGGATATATGTATACATATAGATGATTCACTTTGTTATATAGCAGAAACTAACAAAACATTGTAAAGCAATTATACTCCAATAAAGATGTTAAAAAAATACTCTATTTCAAGTTAGGTCAATGACTCTATGATAAGCACAAGAGTAATTAATTTGTGACTTCTGGATAAAAGGAGAAATTGAAAAGCTGAATTAAATAAAATGCACCACGAATAGTGAGATTCAAAAGCGCCACCATAGCCATTGGCTCCATGGTTACCAATGACCCTGGACAATGAAATCTCATAATAAAGGGTGCATTCATCACAGAGTGGGAGAGAAAGGATTCCAGGAACCTGCCTTGATTTTTATTACCACTATCATAAAACTGTTAAAGGATTATTAATATTGACGTTTGCTCAGGGATTTCACATCACCATTTCATGCAAGTGGCATAAAATCTGCCTTCTGTGAAGCCCACCAAGCCTTTTACATAACCCTAAATTCATGGCAAGAGTTCAACCAGTAATTGTGATTTCAGATACAGTTTGTATTAGTCGCTCTCCCAATGTCTAATCACAGCCATTCATGGGAAACAATAAGAGACAGGCAAGTGTTTTCAGCCAACCGTTCCCTGAGACTATCTACTTGGGTATTCAATTCCACAGATCAAATAGGTTATTACAAACATACACACAAGGGCTTGATTGAGCCCATTAAACTACTAAAACTATACAGCCGAGGCTTCCAAAACATGTTTGTTTAAACACTTTGTTGGAGATAGAAAAATTAGGTCAGACACAGACGGGAATTATTTCGGTTTACTTTTAAACGTTCTGAAGATCATCACTGACTCTCTTGGCTGCCTCCCCACCCCTTCTGCATATTTCTAGCTCAGGACACATCTGTTGTCATTTTCCTCATATTAACGTTTCTACATTTGGGGTCAGCGCTTCTCCCAACAGGAACACAAGCAAAATAGCATTTCTGGGGAAGGTGGCTAAACAGCTAACGAGAAAGATTTCATTTGGTCAGCTCCTACCTGAACTTGAAACCAGCTACCTAAACTAAGGCAGAACAGCCATAGAGGGCAGAGTGATACCTACAACCCTGACCTCCAGGGAATGGGTTAAAAGGGAGATGGTTTCACAGTTCATGGGAAAAATTCCAAGACCCCAGAAAACAGGCATCAGAGATAATACAGCACATTTATGCACAGTGAAGTTCCACCAATTCAGAGAGTATATTCAGAGGCAGACAGAGACCTGAGGATGACTGGCCTCCATCAGAAAGAGAGGACTTCATTACTAAATACTGACAGGTTATGAACCAGAGCCAGAAGGTCACATGAAACAAAGAGGTCTTTCTAGAAATCAAGATCATAGGAACACCTTTCAGGAATGATATCCATTGCCTTCAGGGGCTACACATTTCACATAAATAAATGGAAAAGCCCCCAAATGGTTCTCAGCTTTTGCTGCACATTGGAATCACCTGATGAGCTTTAAATACTCCTAATGCCTGGATCCGACTCTGAAAGATTATTATGTGGTTGGTCTGAGATGCAGCCCGGATATACAGATATTTAAAGTACCCTAGATGATTCTGATGGGCAGCCAAGGCTAAGAGCCATGGACGTAGGACAATATAATAGGGAATACTGGGCATGTAACTCAGGGATACAAGTCATGCTTAAAAGTATTCAAATCCTTTTGTTTTTTAAACACCATGCAGGCCAAACAAACACCTCCACTGTCTGGAGCCCAGAGTTTACAAAGGGATCAAGCAAAACCCAACATAAATCAGTTCTTCTCTCGCAGATGATGATGATAAAATAAAACCATATTTTCCAGTAAGTTAAGGGTATGATGATGAAGATGTTGTATTACCAATTACTGAGCACAACTTTACCATGCAGCATCTCCTTTCACCTTTTAATACTTAAAATATCACCCCAAGAACCATGCCTATCACATAGGAAGCGATGAATAAATATTTATGGCTACATATTTTCCCATTTTACAGATGAGAAAAGAAAGACTCAAAGAGGTTAAATATTGTATCCAAAGTAACAGTTAGTAGTAAAGGATCCAATATTTCAACCCAAGTCTGTCTGAATCTTTCCACATGGCTATGCTGCCTTAATCTTTGAGAAGCCTGAATTATCCAAAATCATAGGGTGAAATGTAGTTTTCAAGATGTGGTAGGGGATTTGTCCTAGATTCAAGTTTTATTTGAGATACATGGCAATGGATCTCACTTTGCAGAAACAAGACCTTGCTTACTAATTTGAAAAAGCACAATGAGTTCTATGCCCAAATTACTATTTGAGTCATTTCAACAATTTTAAAGTATTTATATATGACCAAGACGTGGAAGCAACCTAAGTGTCCATCAACAGATGAATGGATAAAGATATGACATATATACACAATGGAATATTATTCAGCTATAAAAAAGAACAAAATAATGCCATTTGCAGAAATATGGATGGACCTAGAGATTATCATACTAAGTGAAGTAAGTCAAAGAAAGACAAATATCATGATATCACTTATATGTAGAATCTAAAATATGATACAAATGAACTTAATTACAAAACAGAAATAGACTCACAGACATAGATAGCAAACTTATGGTTACCAAAGGGAAAAGGAGGGAAGGAGGGATAAATTAGAAGTTTGGAATTAAAATATACACACTATACTATATATAAAATAGATAACCAACAAGGATCTACTGTATAGCTCAGGGAACTATACTCAATATCTTATAATAACCTATAATGGAAAAGAATCTTAAAAATAACATATATATGTATATATGTATAACCGAATCACTTTGCTATACACCTAAAATTAATATAACATTGTAAATGAACTAGATTTCAATAAAAACTCAAAAAATTACATATATATTAATATATACATGATATTCAAACAAATTACAAGAATTAACCAATTCAAAATAAGTAAGTATTCCTGCCCTATCCCTAGGTTCTTCAGAACTTTTTTTTTTTTTTGGATTCCATATATATGTGTTAGCATATGGTATTTGTTTTTCTCTTTCTGACTTACTTCACTCTGTATGACAGACTCTAGGTCCATCCACCTCCCTACAAATAATTTTGTTTCTTTTTATGGCTGAGTAATATTCCATTATATGTATTGCCACATCTTCTTTATCCATTCATCTGTTGATGGACACTTAGGTTGCTTCCATGTCCTGGCTATTGTAAATAGACTGCAATGAATATTGTGGCACATGACTCTTTCTGAATTATGGTTTTCTCAGAGTATATGCCCAGTAGTGGGATTGGCCTGGACATATATACACTACCAAATGTAAAATAGATAGCTAGTGGGAAGCAGCCACATAGCATAGGGAGATCAGCTCTGTGCTTTGTGACCACCTAGAGGGGTGGGATAGGGAGGGTGGTAGGGAGATGCAAGAGAGAGGAGATATGGGGATATATGTGTATGTATAGCTGATTCACTTTGTTATAAAGCAGAAATTAACACACCATTGTAAAGCAATTATACTCCAATAAAGATGTTAATAAATAAATAAATAAGTAGAACATCTACTATATAAGTAGATCTTTTTGAATTAATAAGAGGTGGTAAACCAGTGATTGATCATAGCCATGTATTTTTTCAATGCTAAAAACATTTCTAATATTTGAGATTAATGGAATGTCAGTTCACTTATTAAAAATATCAATCCATGCAGTTACACCTATTGATTTTAAAGAAACTTAAAACCAAATTTACTTAATTTTGCTGTAGAATGTAATTAGATTTCAAATAGGCATAATGATTAAATAAGGGATTATTAAAACATGAGTTATAACCTGTAACTAGAATCAGATGCAAGTCATCTTTTATCTAGCTATTTTTCCTTATTTAAGCTCTTCAGAAGCATTCTATCATTCTTCCTCCCAAATAGACCAATTTCGATTCTAAGACTTCAGGCATAGTTTAAAAAACTGAAACTACCATAAAGTTGTGGGGACTACTATTTTGCAGATTTCAAGCTTTATGTCTCAGTCTTCTCTTTGTAACAACATAGTCTACTACTATTTATTAAGTATTTATTAAGTGCCAGACACTGGTATACATATAATCTCACTTATCTAACCAAACAGATCTATTTAACTACAGACTGAGAAACTGAGGCTTAAAAGTATAAGTGCCCAAGGCCACCTATGGTGTTCATCCACCCACCTAAAAACCATCCAAACATGTAAAAAGAGAATCATCTGTCTTTATATTCAGGGAAATGTTATAAAAGATTAGAAAAATGACAATAGTTTGCATCATGTTCTAGACTAGTGGTTCACAAACTTTAGTACACATGAAAACACTATGCAAATCTTGTTTAAAATGAAGATTCCTAGATACTGCCACTACCACCCCAAGATTCTAATCTAGTTCTGGGTAAGACCAGAGGATCTGAATTTATAAAAAGTACCTCAAGTGATTCTGATACAAGTAATTTTCAGATTCCACTTCAAAAACTAGCATTCTAGATTCCCCAAAAAAATGTCAGTCACAGAGTCAGAAGTACAGAGATTCACATTTTGATATACTTCGTCAGTTCCAAATACATGGTAATGATTAATAAAATATAATGATTCTAAAATAACTAAGCTTGAAAACAATATAAATACCTCAACAGAAATTGAATCTCTGCAGAGCAAAGCAGTGAGTGTGAAATGAAGCCCAGGACTCACTAGCTCCCAATCCAGAGGCAGGCATTAGTGACTGGGAGTTAAACTACTATGAAGAATGAAAACTGTTCTACCAGGCAAAATGGTATCTGATGCAGAAATCATCAATAGAAGCACAAATAGACAGTATGAATATTAATAGGAAAAATGCACTGACTATATAACAATCATAAATGTATATGTACGTAACAGCCCAACCTCAAAATATGCAAAGAAAAATCTGACAGAATTATGTGTAGACATAGAAAGATCCACTATTGTGGGTGGGAGATTTTTAACATTATCTCTAGAAGAAACCAATGAGTCAAATAGAAAAAAGGGTATAAGTCTAAAGATTTGACCACAAAATTAACAAGTTTATCAAATAGATATAACACCTCACAGAGAATAAAAAGAAATTATACATTCATTTCACATATGGAAAATCGAGAACGTTTATAAAAATTGACCATGTAATAAACTACATTGGCAGACTCAACAAAATTTCTATCAGTAGTATGCTTATTTTCTGACGATATCTAATTTAATATTTGAAAGTGAAAATAAGATAATACAAGCATATGCTTATAAACCTTAAAAGGCATTAAATATAAACTGTATTAAAGAGGAAATAGCAATAAAATTGTAAAACATTTAGAAGTGAATAATAATGAAAGTGCTGTATATAAGTAATGGCATATAATTAAAGGAAATTGTATAGCTTTAAATACATTTATATACAAGGAAAAGATTAGAGAAATAAGCTAAGTTTTAAATTAAGGAGCTATAAAGAGAATAACGGACTAAATCCAAAATAAACCCCAAAATAAAAAACCAAAAGAAAATTGGAGATTAACAGAAATTAATGAAATAGAAAAGACAACAACAAAGAGCAGCAGGTCAAAATGTGATACTGTGTAAAAAGAGCCTAACAAAAATAGATCTAAAAAGAAAGAGAGGGAGGGAGGATGGAAGGTAGAAAATTAGAGAGAGAAAGCACAAGTGAAAATATTGGAAATGAGAAGAAGATCTTAATTACAAATACAGTTGAGAATTGAAAATCACAAGTGAAATCAATGAAAGAATTTATGCCAATAAATTTGAAAATGTATATGAAGCAGATCTTTTTCTTAAAAATTTACTCAAGAGAAATTAGAAATCCAAAATATATCAATAACTATTAAGGCATTTGAATGGGCAGTTAAAAGAGATGGAAAGATGGATGGTCTTATAAGTTCTCCAAACCTTAAAGAAACAGCAATTTATTATGTAAAACTTTTCAGATAATAGACTAAGAAGGAAGACTAATTCAACATGTTTCATGAAAGTAGCATACACTACCCAAATCAGACTAGGTAAGTACAAGAAAAAAAGTGTTAGGCCACTCTTAGTTATGATTACAGAAAAAAATTCCTAAATAAACATTAGCAAATCAAATTTAGCACGTTCTTTCGCTAAAACTCTGTTTGCTTGTGATGCATCATCTCAGGGATTCAAGGATAATTCAGCATCACCAAAGCTATTAATCTCATACCCAACAGTAATAGATTATCAGGGAAAATAGTAGCATTTCAATGGATACAGAAAACCATTTAATATTATTCATTATATATTCATGAAAATATTCTTGGCAAACAAGAAATAGAAGGAAATTTCATTAACCTGAATAATAAAGAGTATTTAACAAACTAATAGCAAACATTATGCTTAATAAAGAATATTTTAGTAATATTCTCACCAAAGACAGTCTCAGAACAAGAATATTCTCTATCACTTTTGTCAATAAAAATGAGAAACTAAAATTAGAAAATAAGAAACAACACAGATTGTAGTTGAAGACAATTTTATTATAGTAATAGAAATTCAAGAGAAAGTATGGGCATAGTATTATACAGTGCTTATACAGACTAGCAAGGTTTTGAATACAAGATCAACTCATCAAAACCACTAGCATTCCCATATGCCAGTAATAACTAAATAGAAAATGTAATAGAAAAAATACGTCCCTTTCGCTATAGCAACAAAATGTATAAGGTATTCAAAATAAATTTAACAAAAGAAGGAAAATATCTTTATAAGAAAAATATGAAACAACATTTAAGGACACAAAAGAAAATGAACTGGAAAGAACTTAACCTCCATAAAGATATAGATTTTTTATCAGTTTTGGTCACTGCTGTATCCTCAATACCTTGTACAGTGATATCCACCTAGCACATTAGATATCCAATAATTTGTTTAATGAATGAATGCACAAATATATAGCACAATTTTTAACATCAGAAAAAAGAAAATGATTTAAATGTCCTTCAACAGAAGAATGGATAAATACAGTATAATCCAACGACACAATGTTGGAAATATATTGTTTAGGGGATGGGGAGGAAGGAATCTACAGAGTGTGGTGTCAGTTTAAAAGCCTGATACCATGCAAAATAATACTTATTTCACTTATGGCTAAGTACATACATAGTAATAGAATAAAATCATGCGTAAGTAGGGTAAACATGACATTCAAGAGAATCTTAACTCTGGGATTGGAAAAGAATGGGATGCGAAAACTAAACGGAGGATTTTATCAGTAGTTGTTTTCTTAAATATTCATACATATGACTTGCTATATTTAACATATTTAACAATAAGAAATATGTCCCTTGTTTGTCTAAAAACTACCTCTGCATGTGCTCCTTCTTGTCAGTCTACATGAAAGTGTTAGCAAATTGGAGAGCTTGTGTGAAAAGATTTTTCACATAGAAGTGCTAGGTTAAAATTCGATCTATGGATGGGAATAAAGACGCAGACCTACTAGAGAATGGACTTGAGGACACAGGGTGGGGGAAGAGGAAGCTGGGACAAAGTGAGAAAGTGGCATGGACATATATACATTACCAAACGTAAAATCGATAGCTAGTGGGAAGCAGCCGCATAGCACAGGGGGGTCAGCATGGTGCTTTGTGACCACCTAGAGGGGTGGGATAGGGAGGGTGGGAGGGAGACGCAAGAGGGAAGAGATATGGGGATATATGTATATGTATAACTGATTCACTTTGTTATAAAGCAGAAACTAACACACCATTGTAAAGCAATTATACTCCAATAAAGATGTTAAAAAAATAAAATAAAAATAATTATAAAAATAAACACACACACACAAAACTTCGATCTATAATTTCACTCAATTCAGAACCTGCATTGATTGTACTTCAGCAGGTTGAGTGTTAAACCACATCATGTGTGTTAAGGATTCCAGATCTTGCTTACAGTATGACATTAATCAATCTCTAGTAATTCCTTGGCCAACTATCCTAGATTTTCAAAGCGTCATAACCAACTCTTTTTATCCTATCACCCACAGTCAGCTTGTGCTGTAATTTAACATAAAATTTCCAGACATTCTCACCACACGCCCTGCTGAGGGCTTGATGTGTTTTCCACGTGCAGCTTTCCAAAGAAATAATAATTTTTTAAAAAATTACATGACTATCTCTGAAGCTTGAAAACTCAAAATTTTTCCTTTTTATTTTTTTATTGAAATATAGCTGACATACAATTTAACTTTACCTTCAGGTGTTCAACATAGTCATTCAACATTTATATACATTATGAACTGATCACCACAGAAAGTCTAGTAACCATCTGTCATTAACACAGTAGTATTGACTATATTCCCATGACTTTATTTTACAACTGGAAGTTTATACCTCTTAATTCCCTCCACCTATTTTGCCCAACCCTTCAGCCCCCCTCCCTCTGGTGACCACTCATTTGTTCTCTGTATCTGTATTTAAAAATTAAGACTTATCTTGAACTAACCTCTATATGTTATAAAGGAAGTTCACAATCTGTCTTTATAGGACATCTGTCACTCTACCTCTTTTATAAGGGTGCACTTTGAAGGTGCAAATGAATTAATTCAATATTTATTGGGAGGCAAACTCTTAAATCAATAAATATTTAATAGGCTCAAGCATTATTTTGAATGAAAGCTTTCCTGCTTCCCCAGATAGAGGAAACTGTCATTCCAAATCAGTTTCCCCCATCCCTACCCACCACCCTCCTAAAACCTTGGTCTTGCATTTAATTTACCTTTGCAATTTCAGCAATAAGGGCCTGGTCAATTAATGAGCAGTTTCTTAACTAAACGGTTCTTACCTGAATGAATGAGGAATAACTGGATTCATTTATTTTAAAATGCCTAACGGAAATTAGTACTTGCAAATTGTTTTTGAAAGCTAACAGTGGTTTAAAGAAAAATCGACCCTCCCCATCCCCCCCAAAAAAGTAATTAGTAGTCTCCCTGGCCCACCATTTGACCTATAGTAAGAAACCTTGTCCATGGAATTTATATTTTAACCTAAAGTTAAGGAGTCCATATCTAAATGGAAAATGCTATAACATCAACTGACCACCCCACCAGGTCTCCTATTGCCTGTGTCAAATCCTGACACAAGGTTGACTGGTGGCTCATATACCTGGCTTGCTCTGCTCTTCAGCTAGATGCAGAGATCACAGCTGCTATTATGCATTTGGAGATGTGGATTTTAAAAATTAAAGAAAACTAATAGTGCCTTTTATGATATTGCCATAGAATAATGAGTGATGCAAATTGGCCCATCCTCCTTAAGAGAGAACCTAAAAGAAATACTTCACTTTTGGGTTCTGCTCATCCACAGGCAACAGGATAAGTATATTGTTGTCATTTATAATTTTTAAAATAAGTTGAATTATGATAGAAATTACTCCACACATATACATCATTGTCTTACTTTCATTCCCTGCCCCCATCCCAAAATATTATACATTGGTAGGGAGGTTTTGTTTAGGAGGGATTTTGAGATGAGTTCAGCATGCTTCCAAGGGGTTACTAGAAGAGGGCAGGAGATCCCAGTGGTGCTCATTACACATATACCTACATTTCAATTGAACAATTATTGAGCATTTACTGTTTATCAGGTATTTTGCTAGCCCTGGAGATCGTAAGATGAATAAAATGCTGACACTAGCCTCAAAGATGTCTAATTCAAGGATGCCTACTAAGTAGACAGGCAATTCCAATACAAATAATAAAAACCATAAAAGAAGATGCTAAGAAAACCAAGCTTCTCCCAGCCCCAGGAAGGGCACCTAATTCTAGCTGAAGCAATCAAAGAAAGCTTTCCAGAAGAATTCACACCATAGTAAGACATTAGGAATAAATGAGAATTTGTAGCATATGGTTGATATGGGTAAGGGCATACCAAGCAAAGCAACTGAGTATTCAGAGAAGCACAGACACATAGACTAACATGGAGCATCCAGGCAGACATGTAGGGCAAATGTGAGACTTTATCCTTAAGGCAATGGAGTCCTTGGAAGCATTTTACACAAGAAAGTGAACTGATCATACACATGCTTCAGGAAGGTCACTATGGCATCGGGGTGGACCATGCATCAGAGGGCCGTGCGAGAAGCAGGAAGAGAATTATGTGGCCAGCAATCTATAAAATGTATCAGATGTCCATCACATCAGGAAATATGTCAGACTAATTTTGCAGTAAGTTGTACTTGGATGGCAAGAGGGAAATATTTCAAAAGTTGTTGGAACATCATTATAACTCTACTCTCTGTGAAAATAGCAGTAAAATAATAATGAAATAATAACTCAAGAATTTTTAGTGTCTTTGATCCTCACAACCATGCTGTGTGGTAGAGTTTATCCCCCGTTTTAGAGTTAAGCCAACAAAATCAGAAAAATTAGGTAAATCAAGTAAGTACCCCAAATCACATACCTACTAAATCACGGTATGATAATCCAAACCCAGGTTGTCTAGCTCTAAACCCACACTCTTTCCATTACACTGATTCCTTTTAAATCCTCCATCTCAGAAGGTTTATTACAGGACCATTAAACTGTGGTCTCTTGGAAAATATTCCATTAAATTTACTACAGAATTTTCTCAGTTGCTTTATTATTTTAGTCTTCTATATATTAAAGTTTAAAACATTACTCAGAGAAAATATACTAGAAAGAAACTGGCCACCATAGTGCTGATCCAGGCCACAGGGTTTATTCTCAAAGCTAACACAATTTCTCAGAAAGAAATACTAACCCTCAATTATGCTAAAAGTATTTTTGGCTCTTACTAAATGATGCATATAGAAAGGTTAGTTTAAAATAGTCACAGATTCAAGAGGGGAGAGGAAAGACACTTCACTGTCATCACCCTTGCTTAAATCGCCTGATTGGTCATGCAAAATGCAACCTATATGCAATGGATGAGTTAACATTGTTATCACAACCTTCACTTTTCCATTGCCTGACTTTTATGAGTTTAAATTTGCAGTCTTAAAGGTTGCTCCACTCTAGGATTTTTGCATTTAATTAAACACAGCAATAGAGAAAAATCACATTTTTCAGAACAAGTGTTCATCATCTTAAATCTAACAGTAAAAAAGATGAGTCATCACGATTCTCAAAGGAAAGCTTTCAACTTGCCCTGCTACTGTACTATTATTTTTTATAGCTAATATAAGATCTGCCAGAAACATGTGGATACAACACCTATAAAAGACAATTATTGTACTTGTTTTCAAACTTGCCTATATGTTACTCTGTAGAGTGCAAAATCAGATATCCTTGCTAGAATTTATCAATTAAGCCTTTAATAGATATAACTTTTTTTTTACTATTATTACAACATGTCAAAATAATCTCTCTCTTCAAAATCCCAAGAATACAATATTGTCTACAAGTCTAGCTAGATATTTTGAAATCCTGTGAAGTACCCCAGACACCAATATCAAAACCCAAAGAAACAAAATCATCTTTCTTCCTAAAATTGAGTGGGGAAAGGGATCCTTGCAGTCTGTTAGAAAGAATAAAAATTACAAATATTATAATGGCATCTCATGGAAGCATTTAAATATATGAGGTATGCTTTTTAGCAGTTATTAAAGCATCCACTTAACTGCAATGTGGATACTGTAGCCTTAATTTAAAGTTGACATGCAGATAAAAGTTTAAATTTCTAAACAGAGAGTCTTCCTTTATTCAGTCAACAAATATTCATAAGGTATCTTCTAAAAACAGGCACCACTATTCCAGGCCCCATCTTCTAAGGAAGCTAGCCTTTGGGCCCATGAAACAGAAATTTTTACACTTGCATCTCTCTCTTTTTTTTTTTTTAAGAATCTCCTTAGCCCCACAAGATGCTAGTTTTGATAATTCATTTTTTTAATCGCACATGGACCCTTAAAGTTTCCACTTTACTTCTTTCATAAGACTACAGCAGGTACAGAGAAATGAGGTAGCTATGTTCCCCACAGTAGGTCAGCTGGTTACTTGTGCTTAATGGAGTGACATTGCTGAGCTATGGTCAACATGTCTCAGCACCGGCTCTCTTCCAAGAAGGTTCAAAGAGCTTAGCAGCCTCACAGAGGATGAGTCACACTTAACAGTCAGGTGAGAGACTGATAAATAAATTAGCATGCCAATTAAATACATTACAATGAGAATTAAAACAAGTCTTCCAAATTTACTTGAAATCCCTTGACCAGTGCATTCTGTCCCTGTATGCAACCTACTTGAGAAACCAAATTATAATCAGAAACTGGTTTAGGAAACATGAAATCTGGTCAAAGGAAGATGTGGACTTGAGAAAGGATATTGAGAAGGAAACTCAGAGAGGTAGAAAGCAAGCCAGTGATATCTTTGAAGACTTGGGAAAAAAAGATTTTCAAGTAGATAGAGATCAGCTTTGGTAAACGCTGTGAAAGGGGAAGTATAAACAAACAAACCAAAAACAAAAATAAAAATAGTGTTTTGGGTTTGTCTTTTAGAAAGTAACTGATAACAGACTCAGTGGGATAGGGCAGCTGGAACCAGATTATAATGGGCTGCAGAGAATGGTCCTTAAAATGACAAGAAAGCAATTATGGGACATCCTTTGAAAATACTCGTAGTGGAGGGAAATAATAACAAATGGAGGGACAGGGTCTATGAGGGTTTCTCTGGATGAAGCACTCAGCCATATCTATACTTTGAAGTGCAGTGAATAATAGAGAACACAGAACCCTGAAAAAAGAACCAGCATTGATGAAATCAAGACCACCAATGGGGACATTATTAATTAGTCCTAGATATCAGAAGAGATATCTCCTCTAGGTTAAGAGGAAACTAGGTGGCAGAACAGACATAGATAAATTGGAATGGATGGAGATATAATTCAGCAAGGGGTACACCTGTCTTGACAAGTACATTTTTTTTCTATATGGAAGAGAAATTTTGTCTCCTGAGAGAAAGGGCAATAGTAGTGGGGTGGGTGTAGAAGAAGAGCTGATTAAGGGCAGTACTGAGGCTGCAAGTCACAGTGGAGACCATCAGCTTGGTCTCAGTTCCCTCAACTCTGATTTAATCCAGCATCTCTCAGCACCTAAGATATAAGAGTACAGAAGGCCGGAGGTTGATCCAAATCAGGGTTAACAAAATGGGTCTAGTACAGAGGGAAACACAGGGAAACTCTGATACTGAGAGTGCTGTTAAGAAAACGACTGGAGTGATATACGACAAGCTTGTAGGTAATATTTGGAAGAAATGAAGCCATGAGTGGGCAGTGCACTAAGGAGAAAATTGAGGGGTGGATAATCTAGAGAGCTTGAGGAAAACAGTCATATCTGTGTTTCCTGGAAGCAGAGCCTCAGACAAAGCCTTGTTGGTGGACAGTTTATTTAAGAAACTCCAGGGAACCAGAATGAGGATCAGGGAGAGTAAAGCAGGGAAGAAAGGGAAGTCAATACAAGGATATGTTATCAAATTAATCATGGATACATATAACTGGTATTTGATCTTCTGAGAACTGTGAAATGTGTCCGTAACTGTTCACCCAGGGAACAAAAGAATCAAGTATTTTCCATGCACTTTTGGACATCATTGGTCAAGGGTGATTCCATGGGCATTAGCTGCATCACATTTCCAATCTGCACATGCGTGAGTACCAAACAGGTTCCTGAAATGTCCCATGCTGCAGCATCAGAGAAGTCTTAGAGAGGGAAGTGAGAGGTATGCAAAGCAGGACATGTGATGAGATGCTGGCAGGTTGTACCTCCAGAAATTTGGCCAAATCCTAACCAAAACCTCGCTATAGCAGTGACTAGAGAGGTGAGTGTGAATGTATGTAAAGTGGTGCAAGACCTAAGATCAAGTGTAAAGTAAGAAAGTGAGAGAGCTTGAAGAATAAAAGGCTAATGACTCCAGACATGTATATCAACACGTAATATCTTAGAGCTGGAATTATTCCAGAGATTGATAGACATCTGGATGTAGCCTTGAGAGTAAATTATTGGAATTGAGGTAATCTGGGAATTCTGATTACTTAATACTGGTTATACTGTAATAATGACTCCAAAGTATCTAATTTATAACAATGTTTTATTTCTTATTTAGACTACATGTCCATCTCAGATCAGAAAAAGCTCTGCTCCATTACACTGTGACCCATGCCAAGAAACCTCCATCTGGAAAATTATAGGTCTTTTGATAGGAGGAAAAAAACAGTATGGTAAACCTTGACTTGGCTATCAAACCTTCTCCTCAGAAATGACACTCATCACTTCTTTTCACACTTTCCTGGCCAAATCAAGCCATACATCTGTGCCTCGGTTCCACAGAGCAGGGACCTATAATTCTTCCACAGGGAGGATCACCAGCACGAGGGGCACCAAATATGAGTGAACAATAATATAACCGACCACTGAGGCTATGTTGTATCATGATTCGTAGGAACACTTGCTGATGGCAGGGTTGAGGTCGAACAGAAGAACAATGTCTTCGATGAATAAAGGGCACAAAGTAACACCAATAAGGAGCTCTAGAAGGTGATTTATGAAAGGAACGTTCTCAGGAGAAAGGGAATGAGGAATCAGATCAGGGCAGGAGAAGAAACCACGCAAAGATTTGACCTCAGAAGATGACTAACCTCAGTCTGAACCCATGGGGCACTCTGAAACATGAATTGAGGCAAGGCGCCAGTCCTCTGAACCTCCTGTCAGTCAGCCAGGGGCTGTGGGCTCTGGGGACAAAACTTCGAGTTGCGGTGACTTTCTGGCAACATTGCAGAGCAGAGAGCAGAGATGAGCCAACACAGCACCTGGGAGGTGGGTGAACAGGCCCAGTGAAGAGCATCTGGTGGGGGACCAGTGGTGTCCTTTCTGTCCTCTGATGGAGAGTTCCGAGAAGCTGTTTACACAGCTGCCCAGGGAAGAGCCCCCAGCAACAAGCAATCATTTTTATTTCATAACAGCCAGCTCCATGCCACGTCCTTGTAGTGGCTCTTCTTCCTCCTTGGCCTCACTTCCCCTGTCCTTCATTCCTGCTTCCTGGGATTGTAATCTCTAGAAACAAACAAATTCACTACCTCAGCCTCGCTTTCTGGGGAATTTAAACTAAGACCACTGTGAAAGGAAGAACCAAGGAATAGGGGACCTGAGAGGCTATTCACTGGCTTAAGATGGGGCAGTGGGTAGAGAGGGGCAAGGGAGAGAGAGAAGAGGGATAAAGGTCCTGATTTCTTTGAAAGGCCTGTGCAGAATGAGGTCTCCCATGTGGCACTGGAGGCCTGATGAAGGTGGCCTGATTGCCCCACATATATGCAGTATTTTGCTGAGAAGTCTATCTACAGAATCCCATACCTAACACAACTCAAGGCAAGCAAAACGCAACTAGTCCAAGATTTTGGAAGGTAGAAATCTCTCAAAATACAAAACATTTTAAGATTTATCTTTCAACCAAACTTTGAGACTAGATGGTCCATAAAGTTTCATTACTATATAATTTCAAGTCAAATATGCCTATATATTGACAGGTGACTGGGAAAGGGTTATCTTCTTTCCTGAATGCTTTCTTCTCAGAGGACTCACAGGGCTTCCCTGGCAGGAGAGAAGAGACCTCAAGTTACCTGGGGAAGCTATCAGTTTAAATCACAGTTCTTATGGAGAGTGTAAATTCCTATTTGTTTACTACTTGGGCCTTTGAGATAGTCCTAGTTGTTATAGTGTGAACAACTTTCAAAGAGTACAGAGAAATAAAATTTTCTTAAAGCCCCATTTGAATTGCTTCACTAGCAGAAAGTTACAGAGGTTATTATGCCTAGGTAACTGATTGACTTCACATCTATGACACATTCAATAAATACCCCATTATCAAAAGCCCCCTTAATCCTCTTCGATGGGAAGAGCAAGAATTCACTTATCAGCATAGGAAATAAGAGTATTGTGCCTAGCAATACTATTATCATTAATTGTACTTGTTAACTTTTTCTCTTTCACCAGGTTCAGAATGTTTCCCAAACGTTAGATCATCAAATAAAACAATGCCATAGAAAGCTGACTGATGAAAAATCACTCTGATTGTCACCAAAGGATAAAAAATGATCAGCCCAAAGCCATACCGTAAAGATATCAGAAACTGCAAGTTACGAGACTCTATCATTTCCAATAAGCAACCATTACTCCATGCTCTGTATTACATAAAAAATATATGAACACATATTTGGACACATTAGTTATAAGTATTTAGCTATATAAACATCAGATTTTATATGCAACTCAAGTGTCTTTTTAGTGAATTTGAAAGTTTTTGGAAAAAATATGACAGAAGCTAGGCAGAATAAACAAAGATAAACAACCACAAACATAGAACATGCTCAAACTATGAGCAATTTTGGAGAGCTTATAATTTAATAACATGTTAAACATAACTTCTAATAAATGCCTGTGGGTAGATATTTTAAAAGCTTAATCTCTTATTATTCAAAGTTCAAGGTACCCACATCATAGGTGTCTGCATATTGTCACAAAATGCCTAGGAGAAGGGCTGCTATGGGAATAGGGCATACATTTTCCCACAGCTATAAGGATAGTGAACAGGCATGTTCATTGACAAATCTAGAACGCGTTATTAAACAGGATTTTACTATGAATTTCCCTGTCAAATTGGGGACCGAGTTTTAGTTTTTTCTTAGTGCACACAAGCAAAACCTTGGTATACAGAACATCAGTAGAAATCCTGCATATTTCTGAGACTTCTAATACCTATTTCAAATTTCAGCTCAGCCTTCAGTGACATCCTAAATACTGTTCATTCATTCAGCCTGAGTCGGTGAGAGTCCACTCTGTGCCAAGCACAGGGCTCGGGATGGGGCTCATAAGGGCAAATAAAAATACTTCGCAATGTAATACATTATGTCTCTCAGGTTTATAAGGGTAAAAAGATCCATAAGGAAGGGCACCATGTTTTAGATCTCCCACTGAAACTACCAGAGTGCTGAGTTCATATTAGGGGCTCAAAACACAGAGTTGGTTTTTTTTTTAATCCTGGTGGTGATTGCTGACATATGAATAGTGAATTCCTGTACTCTAAAATGTGTCATTTAGTAGCAAAACAAAAACAAACAAAAAAAAGAGTAATTCTTACAGATTATGGGACAAGATACATATTACATATATATTGATAAGCAACTTTGCCTCTCAGACAGTGAGTCATCCTATTCCTTAATTGTTACACTGCCTGGACTTTTGCTACTACTGTTTGCCCACCTCATGTATGTAAGTGTTACAATGTCGTCCAAAGGAACACTTCTCCCCACACTTCTTGCAGATCAACAATTTGAATTTACCAAACATAGGCATATTTTTAGTCTTCCTACATGACCTGTTCTTTGGGCAGGTTCCTTACTGCACTGTGTTATTCCATTTATTGTTTATATTCTACCTACTTCCCAAAAGGGTTAGAGATGGCTTAAGATATTAAAGTGTATGATAGACAAGACCATTAAAAGTATAAAAGGGAGGTCAAAAACCGGTTCAGAGTAATGAATAAACATACCAAACAATGAAAATGAGTTACTCTAAGTGTCACTAAATTTAGCTCAAACATTCCCAAAGTCAAGGAAAAGAGGGAGTTTCTGATATAACATGGTTCTCCTAGGCAGATTCAAGGAATTATGTAAACTTGTCTGTGGCAGGGACCACTATGTAGCCACCAAAATCTGTTGCCCTCCTCTTCTGTAGTGATAGTCTGGTGGCTGGGTCACAGGTAGTGACTGCATTTTTCAGCTTCCCTTGCAATGAAAAGAGGCCATGCAGCCAAGCTCTCACTACTAGGATTTGAGCAAAAGTGTTGTGTGCAATTTCTGCATCTCATGCTTAAGAGGAATTCTATGATCTTGAACTTCCAGTCTTTCCCCTTCCTACTGGTCAAAATGGGAATGATTAGTGTGACCTTGGAAGCTGTGAGTTGAAAATGGTGGGACCTGCTTCTCTGATTGATCATAAGGAAACAGAGGAAGTAGGAAATACAGGGTGCCTACCTGGAATAGTTTCCCAAAGTCATCAAAACACCTCAAAAGGGGATATTTTTGAGCTAAATCAAAAATGCTACTGAATATCAAGAGAAATGAAGTATGAGGTCATAGCTGGTATTTAGGGTCAGAACGGTTAAAGAATTAGGAAAATAGTATCAAGAAACATGACACATTCTAGCTGTCACTGGAGTCCCATGATAGCACAAATGGGCACCAGGAAAGCCTGCCCCAGTGGCCTAGCACTGCCCATTGCAAAGCTCACCAAAGGGCTCCTCATTGGACTCCTTAGACCAGAGTACACAGAGTTGATCATCACATCACTCAAGTCTGATCCTAGGGAAATTTTTGAAGTGAGTTCCTTCATTGGGTGGGTCACTCCACTCACCTGGAGCACTTCTGCTGTCCATGATCTCCATGGCAATACGTGACAGGGCCATGGAAGGGGAGTCCCCTTTTAGGGGTTTCAAAGCTTCAGGATACCTCTTATTCTTACGGTTTCTAGGGCCTGATATTGCCTTAGAATTTAAGCCATCACACCCTATACACTAGGCCTGGGGTTTCTCTTTAAATACAATCTCCCAAAAGCCCCTGAACTCTCTGGGACACAAATACTATTCTTAAATGTGTATTTGAGCCTTTTTCTCAGCCCTAGTAAACAACACAATGAGATTTTGTTATCCCAGCCCTCAGAGAATTGCACTGAAGACCAACACTCAGAATCAGAAAATAGTACCATGATATCAATTTCTTTTTGGGGCGGAGAGGGACATTATTTAATCAATTATTGAGATTTGCACAATGTAAGTGCTAATTATAAAAGTCAGGAGATAATAAAACCTTCCTCAAAAGTTCACGATACACTTTCAACACCACGGGGAATTGTTAAATGAAACAGACCTTGCTCCTGAGAAGTGAAGCCTGGATTTTAGTTTAAGAGCCAGGTCTCCCCGTCAGTCAGACCATTGCTTCCCTACAATAGTGAGCTTCTGCTTCCCACAAGTGTGTGCCAAGGTGACTTTAATCAGGATCTGTGTGGTCAAGCACTGCCCCCTCACCTGCAACACACACAAACACACACACACACACGCACACACACACACACACACACGTCAAAAAAGCCTGATTTCTATTACTATAAACTAGACACATTTTGTTTGTTTGTTTTTGTGTTTTGCTTTTCAGAAGCAAACCATCTGGAACCATCACGGACGTACTTGGCTCAAGAAACATGTATTTTGCCAGTGGGTTAATAGCAGCTCTTCTAATTCCAGTCAACAATGTCTGTTACACAAACCCAGCACACACACCCCTCTTTACATTACCCCTACTTGAAGGCAGTGAGCTGTCTTTATACTT